>NC_053500.1:11540614-11840614 GCF_905171775.1 Rana temporaria | reverse complement strand
CGGACCTTTCCTCGCAGGATCAGGTCCTTCTTGTCCCCCCTCTAACATTTGCAAGCTCAGCAGGAAATTCCTCCACATTTCGCACTGTAAATCTGTGCGTGATCCGATCTTCTTACTAAACATCTGCTTGTGAGGAGTCTTCGGGAGGAAATCTCTGGTGCCAGAACAGGCCCCTTTGTGTTTGATGATGGGGAAGTCATGTATTAGAAGATGAGCTTGCCTGTGAAAAATAAATAATAATAATAAAAAAAAGCACTGCTGGGCACTTTTACTGAGTGCAAGTGGATGTGAAGTCACTTCCCGACTAAGGGAAACAAAAGCTGTGCGGTAATATTGTATCATGCCTTCACAAATCAAACATTCTTCTTCTTCTGGATAGATGGAGGTTCTAGCAGGGGAAGGTGTTAAAATCAACAGGAAAAAAAACTTGGTGCTACATTTTTAGGCCCGGATTCTCGTATGAGTTACGCCGGCGTATCTCCAGATACGCCGTCGTAACTCTGAGTCCGTGCCGTCGTATCTATGCGCCTGATTCTTAGAATCAGTTACGCATAGATTTGTATTAGATCCGACCGGCGTAAGTCTCTTACGCTGTCGGATCTTAACTGCATATTTACGCTGGCCGCTTGGGGCGTGTACGCCGATTTACGCCTAGAAATATGTAAATCAGCTAGATACGCGAATTCACGAACGTACACCCGGCCGACGCAGCACAGATACGCCGTTTACGTTAGGCTTTTCCCGGCGTAAAGTTACCCCTGCTATATGAGGCGTACATATGTTAAGTATGGACGTCGTTCCCGCGTCGAATTTTGAAAATTTTACGTCGTTTGCGTAAGTCGTTCGCGAATAGGGCTGGGCGTCATTTACGTTCACGTCGAAAGCATTGGCTTCTTGCGGGTTAATTTGGAGCATGCGCACTGGGATACTTTCACGGATGGCGCATGCGCCGTTCGTAAAAAGTGTCATTTATGTGGGGTCACATAAAATTTACATAACACACGCCCACATCTACCACATTTGAATTAGGCGGGCTTACGCCGGCCTATTTAGGCTACGCCGCCGCAACTTTCGTTTGAGAATACTGCACTTTAATAGGATACGTTACACGCTTCTCCGTGAATCCGGGCCTTAGACCTCTCTTTTACATTGAGGCGTGGAGCCGCGGTGACGGTATAGCCGCGCTATTTGTAGCGCGGCTATACCCTCGTATTTACCGCGATATTCGGGCGCTAGTGGTGAGGTTTTAACCCCCGCTAGCGGCCGAAAAAGGGTTTTTACCGCGCTTTCCCATTGATTTTAAAGGGAAGGCGCGGTATAAGAGCGGTGAACACCCCGCTCCTATACCGCGGTAAAGATGCGGCTAGCGGGACTTTTGGAGCACTCCTGCTAGCGCACCGCTTCAGTGTGAAAGCCTTCGGGCTTTCACATTGAATACTACAGGGCAGGTTTTTTCATGCGGTATAGCAGCGCTATTTTTAGCGCTGTACCGCATGAAAAACACCTCAATGTGAAAGGGGCCTTAGTCTTCATTTGAAGCTTCTGAAATGTTCCCCCAGGCGCCTAGATTTTGTTAGAGAAAATGTAAATACGTTTCCTACAACATAAAGAGTTGTGATTCCCCCGAGACTTTCTACAGTGGGGTGCAGTGGCATTGGGGTGATCATACTCATGTGGTAGGTGCTTTTTCCCAATGATTTGCACCAGTCGAAACTATTTTAGGGCATGGCAGCCCACTTTTATTAAAACAAAACAGAAAGTTCACATAGAGATCAGTTGTCCACTCAGGTTTCCACCATCAACATGAAAAGTCAACTGAGATTACTGAGCCACCTGGCTCCCTAGTTAGCAGCACCGCTGCTCTTCTTACCAATCCCTCTCACTGTTTTGTCCAGCTTTCTAGGTCTACTTGGCTCTCTTAGCCTTTAGTCGCAGCGCCATACTGCGCGGCCCAATCTTGGCCTCTGGATAGGGGTTCTCCTGACATCCTGATAAGTGTCCACCTGACTCCTGGGATGAGACCTCCTGGCAGGGGCACCTTTGACCCCTCGGTGAGACCACCCGTCTCCAATATGGGAGCAGTCGCCAAACTAGGAGCCCTGAGCTATCCTCAGGCTTGAGTATATAACCACCCTGCACACCTCTGTACTCACACAGGCTGCAGGGACCTTGTAAAATCTGGACACGGGATTGAAGGTTCCGTCCCACCCAGTACACTTTGGAACCTTTAAACTCCAAACCCTGTTCCATGTCTATAGAGCCTGGAGAAAAGCAAAAACACGGATTTCTCTGCTCAGAAACTATTAACCCTTAATGCGAATACGGTTTCTTTTTTACCTAGATTTCTACATTGGCAGGGTTTTGCTGTCACATTGCATATAATTTGTACTGCTGATGGTATAAGAGGTGTAATTGGTATGAGTTCCATGTTGTCCTCATGGGGTTTATGTAAGGATAATGCACCTGTATTTTAGAGGGTGACATCATTGGTGTCAGTGGGAGGAATAGTGCCCCATCGTTGGTGTCAGTGGGAGGAATGGTGCCGCATCATTGGTGTCAGTGGGAGGAATAGTGCCGCATCATTGGTGTCAGTGGGAGGAATAGTGCCCCATCATTGGTGTCAAGTTTAGTTTTAAGTCATAAAAGTACACATGACTCATTTGTTCCCTTTTTGATTTGTTATAATAATATACTGTTAAATATGACAAAGTTGCTCCTCATATAGATACAGTGCAGTGAGCAGGCATTGCCACGCTGGGATAGGTAGTATTTTAGATACCGTATTTATCGGCACATACCGTGCGCCGGCGTATAGCGCGCTCCCCAAGCTGAGAAGGGAAGTTTAGGGAAAAAACTTACATTTTGGATGTCTTGCCCGGCGTCCGTCTGCGGCCTTGCGCGGGGTCCGTCCAGCCTTGTCAGTGTCTGTCTGCTGTCTTGCCCGTCTGCTGCCTTGCGCGTGGTCCGTCGAGCCTTGTGGTTGTCCGTCTGCGGCTTTGGAGGTGCGCAGTACGCTCGGCTCGGTCAATGCTCGGACAATGTCGGAGACAGCGGGGATTTCCCCCTGATTTTAAGGGGAAAAAAGTGAGCGGTATACGCCGATAAATACGGTAAGTTTTAAAACTAAAATTTACAATATATGTGAAGCCTTTACCACATCTTGAATATGTGTGTCATACTACATACACGTGACTGCAGTCATATAATTGGAGCACAGTACAGATTATTGTTATTATACAGGATTTATATAGCGCCAGAAATTTGCGCAGCACTTTACAACATGAGGGCACCACAGTACAATACAGTTTGATAGTTTGATACAAGAGGAATCGGAGGGCCCCACTGATTAGAGCTTACAATCCAAGATGATCCCTATGTGAGGGCATTCTTATTTTGTTGAGTGTTCTTTTATTTTAGGATTTCTTATAGGAAGCCATAATAAATAAAGATCTGTCTATCACCTGTCACCCCCCCACATCTGTACAGGCAACATATAGCTGAACAGATGTCTCATTTCCTGTGTCAGACATGTTCAGTCACCCTATTACATGTCCATGTCAAGTTATTTATCATTGAATATTGGGTGTGATCCTCTCATATACTGGACGATACACAGTAGCAACTTTGAACACATTGATACAACATTGGTCCCGGTAGGATGTGAAATAATTGGTATACAGCCGTGGCCAAAAGTTTTGAGAATTACACAAATATTCATTTTCACAAAGTCTGCTGCTTCAGTGTTTTTAGATCTTTTTATCAGATGTTTCTCTGGGATACTGAAGTATAATTACGAGCATTTCATAAGTGTCAAAGGCTTTTATTGACAATCACATGAAGTTTATGCAAAGGTCAATATATGCAGTGTTGACCTTTCTTTTTCAAGACCTCAGCAATTCCCCCCGGCATGCTGTCATCAACTTCTGGACCTCATCCCGACCGATGGCCGCCCATTCTTCATAATCAGTGCTTGGAGTTTGTCAGAATTTGTGTGGGGGGGGGGGGGATTTGTTCACCCATGGTGCTCCACCATGCTGGAAAATATATTGTTTCTGCCAAACTCTTCTTGGATGGTTGGGAGAAGTTGCTCTCGGAGGATGTTTTTGTACCATTCTTTATTCATGTCGGTGTTCTTGTGAGTGAGTCCCCCACTCCCTTGGCTGAGAAGCCCCCCACACATGAATGGTCTCAGGATGCTTTACTGTTGGCACGACACAGGACTGATGGTAGCGTAACCTTTTTTCCGGATGACCCAAACAATCGGAAAGGGGATTCATCAGAGACTTTACCCCAGTCCTCGGCAGTCCAATCCCTGAACCTTTTGCAACATATCCGTCTGTCCCTGAAGTTTTTCCTGGATAGAAGTGGCTTCTTTGCTGCCCTTCTTGACACCAGTCCATCCTCCAAAGTCTTCTCCTCACTGGGCGTGCCGATGTCCTCACACCTGTCTGCTGCCATTCCTGAGCAAGTTCTGCACTGGTGGTGCTTGCTGAACTTTTTTGGGTGTCCTGAAGTCTTCTTCACAAATGCATTGGAATTTTTTTTTCATGGCAAAGAGGGACTTTGCAATTAATTGCAATTCACCTGATCCCTCTTCATAACATTCTGGAGTATATTCAAATTGCCATCAGAAAAACGGAGACAGTAGACTTTGTGAAAGTTAATATCTGACATTCTCAAAACTTGTAGCAATGGCTATACAGGATCCGTATATATTACTAGATATTTCTAGATTGTAAACTGTAATACGCAGGGCCCTCTGATCCCTCCTGTAATGAATTGTATTGTAATTGCACTGTCTGCCCTCATGTTGTAAAGCGCTGCACGATCTGTTGGCGCTATAAAACTCCTGTATAATAATAATATTACTAGGGTTAAAGCTGAGCATGCATGGTAATGCATTATGTTCACCGCTTTAGATATTATTTTAGTTCATCCCAAAGACATTACGATACATCTTGGAACTGCCAATATGGTAGGCTTCATCAGACAATATTTTCCCAGTTGTCAGTCCAGTGCTCATGTACATCAGCTCTCTGCAAATGCTTTCCAAGGTTTACCATGGATGGAAGAGGTACCATGCATGGTTGGTGTACTGTGGACTGGTATGGCTGGAGCCCCCAGATGTCTCCCATACTCACCCCTCAGTAGTCACCTTTCTGGTCACGCTAGTCACCTGCAAGATTGGTGTTTTCCAGAACCCATTACCCCCAATACACAAACCTGCCCCCATGGCACCTCTTCTTGCCTTTCTCAAAGTCTATTAGGTTATTTTTTAGCCCATTCTCAGAAATCGGTCCAGTGTAGAAATGGAAGTGCCGATGTTCAGAATGTCCGTACACTGCCAGTGCTCCATTCTCCTGGGACAAACCACTGTCTCTATGTGGCTTGGCATGCACATACTATGAGCTGATGGATCAGCATCTGGCTGTACAGAATGAGAACATCCCTATGTGTGAAAACAAGCAATTCCCATAAGTATCTTAAAGCGGGAGTTCACCCAGGATTTTTTTTTTAACATTAGATTGAGGCTCATTTTGTGAAGGGGAATCGGGTAGTTTTTTTAAAAACTAAGCAGTACTTACCGTTTTAGAGAGCGATCTTCTCCGCCGCTTCCGGGTATTGGCTGCGGGACTGGGCGTTCCTATTTTGATTGACAGTCTTCCGAGAGGCTTCCGACGGTCGCATCTATTGCGTCACGAGTAGCCGAAAGAAGCCGAACGTCGGTGCGGCTCTATACGGCGCCTGCGCACCGACGTTCGGCTACTTTCGGAAAATCGTGACGCGATAGATGCGACCGTCGGAAGCCTGTCGGAAGACTCTCAATCAAATAGGAACGCCCAGTCCCGCAGCCCATACCCGGAAGCGGCGGAGAAGATCGCTCTCTAAAACGGTAA
The DNA here is from genome assembly GCF_905171775.1 of Rana temporaria. Classification (NCBI taxonomy): domain Eukaryota; kingdom Metazoa; phylum Chordata; class Amphibia; order Anura; family Ranidae; genus Rana; species Rana temporaria. The sequence continues at coordinate 11,834,717 of NC_053500.1, read as the reverse complement.
GTACTGCTTTGTTTTTAAAAAAACTACCCGATTCCCCTAGACAAAATGAGCATCAATCTAATGTTAAAAATTTACATTTCCGGGTAAACCTTCACTTTAAGTAGACGTTTAGCCAAAATGATTACTTTATTGTAATCTTTATCAGTAAGGAGGGTCAAAGGATTGAGTTACTCTGCGACAAATAGGTTATACCGACCCTTTTCACCCAGGGTGCACAGAAACCCTGAGGGTGCCTTCAGATTTCTTCGGAGGTCCCTTGGCAAAATGCCTTAAATTTGCCCAAATATTTTATACAAGCCAGCGGGTTCATCAAGCCTGCCTTTTAGTTACACAAAGCCACAGGTTTTCATTGTGTTCTATTACAACTTTGCAGTCCCTGGCGTCCTAAGAACCAATCAATGACCTCAGTTTATAAGGAGAACGTTGGTGCGCCAACACAGCGTCCTTGTTTATCCTTCCCCTGCCCCTCCTTGTCGGTGCTGGGGTCACTTAGCTGAGTGAGGGAGAAGAGAAACACTGGAACACTAGTCAGTGCCAGATTGTTTGCTTTGGAAGAATAAGGACATCTTCTCGCGGCTGGGAAGTTGTGGCCATAGATAAAGTGCGGTTCTATGCATTGCGCTGCAGCACCAACCTCTGCACTGTAAGCCATTGGGTAGGTGAGGGGGGAATGCTGAGCCGCCTTACAAACTCCCTGATCACTTTCATATACACTTTCCTTTCATATACAAGTAAAATAATATTATTTAGGGGAAGTTTTAGTCTTGGCAGATAAATCACACTAATTGGGGGGATTAATGTGTCCTTCATGCGACACGGACATCGCTAATCCGAGAAATGCAACTCTAGCAGTCAGATAAGTGTAATGGAGAATGCTGTGATAGCAGCGGGGGGGGGGGGGAAATATGAGGTGAGATGTAATGAATGTGAAATTATAAACACAGTTCCCGAGGATGGAGGGAGAGGCGGCACAGATTAAGGAGCGGTGTGGGAATTACAGTCTGTCTCTGTGCTCTCTATAGATAGGATCTTTATAACTGTTATGATGGTTTGCCCCTCCTCTATATGGCGTTGGTGCTGAGAGGGAGCCGCTGACAACTTTTTTGACAGCAGTAAATACGTTTAATGTTTATGATCTGCCAGTGTGCTGGCACCTCGGAGGCTGTATTACTATGCTGGGTGCTCCTGTGTAATGTGCCGAGTGCTCTGTGTATTGTACCGGGTGCTCTGTGTATTGTACCGGGTGCTCTGTGTATTGTGCCGGGTGCTCTGTGTATTGTGCCGGGTGCTCTGTGTATAGTGCTGGGTGCTCTGTGTATTGTGCTGGATGCTCTGTGTATTGTGCTGGATACTCCTGTGTATTGTGCCGGGTGCTCTGTGTATTGTGCCGGGTGCTCTGTGTATTGTGCTGGATACTCCTGTGTATTGTGCCGGGTGCTCTGTGTATTGTGCCGGGTGCTCTGTGTATTGTGCCTTGTGTATTGTGCCGGGTGCTCTGTGTATTGTGCCGGGTGCTCTGTGTATTGTGCCGGGTGCTCTGTGTATTGTGCCGGGTGCTCTGTGTATTGTGCCGGGTGCTCTGTGTATTGTGCCGGGTGCTCTGTGTATTGTGCCGGGTGCTCTGTGTATTGTGCCGGGTGCTCTGTGTATTGTGCTGGGTGCTCTGTGTATTGTGCCGGGTGCTTTGTGTATTGTGCCGGGTGCTCTGTGTATTGTGCTGGATACTCCTGTGTATTGTGCCTTGTGTATTGTGCCGGGTGCTTTGTGTATTTCACTGGGTGCTCCTGTGTATTGTGCCGGATGCTCCTGTGTACTGTGCCGGGGGCTCAGTGTATTGTGCCGGGTACTCTGTGTATTGTGCTGGATACTCCTGTGTATTGTGCTGGATACTCCTGTGTATTGTGCCGGGTGCTTTGTGTATTTCACTGGGTGCTCCTGTGTATTGTGCCGGATGCTCCTGTGTACTGTGCCGGGGGCTCAGTGTATTGTGCCGGGTACTCTGTGTATTGTGCCTGGGTGCTCTGTGTATTGCGCCAGGTGCTCTGTGTATTGTGCTGGATGCTCTGTGTATTGTGCTGGATACTCCTGTGTATTGTACCGGGTGCTCTGTGTATTGTGCTGGGTGCTCTGTGTATTGTGCCGGGTGCTCTGTGTATTGTGCTGGGTGCTCTGTGTATTGTGCCGGGTGCTCTGTGTATTGTGCTGGGTGCTCTGTGTATTGTGCCGGGTGCTCTGTGTATTGTGCCGGGTGCTCTGTGTATTGTGCCGGGTGCTCTGTGTATTGTGCCGGGTGCTCTGTGTATTGTGCCGGGTGCTCTGTGTATTGTGCTGGATACTCCTGTGTATTGTGCCTTGTGTATTGTGCCGGGTGCTCTGTGTATTGTGCCGGGTGCTCTGTGTATTGTGCCGGGTGCTCTGTGTATTGTGCCGGGTGCTCTGTGTATTGTGCCGGGTGCTCTGTGTATTGTGCTGGGTGCTCTGTGTATTGTGCCGGGGTGCTCTGTGTATTGTGCCGGGTGCTCTGTGTATTGTGCCGGGTGCTCTGTGTATTGTGCTGGGTGCTCTGTGTATTGTGCCGGGTGCTCTGTGTATTGTGCCGGGTGCTCTGTGTATTGTGCTGGATACTCCTGTGTATTGTGCCTTGTGTATTGTGCCGGGTGCTCTGTGTATTGTGCCGGGTGCTCTGTGTATTGTGCCGGGTGCTCTGTGTATTGTGCCGGGTGCTCTGTGTATTGTGCCGGGTGCTCTGTGTATTGTGCCGGGTGCTCTGTGTATTGTGCCGGGTGCTCTGTGTATTGCGCCAGGTGCTCTGTGTATTGTGCTGGATACTCCTGTGTATTGTACCGGTGCTCTTTAGTTCCTCCGATTTGGATGTACATACCCTCAAATTAAACCTGAGAGTGTGCACTTTCAGCCCATATCCATTATCTAGCTGTAGCTTGAATATGTTTTGGTAAATACCTGAAAATTTCTAAAATTGTGCCTGTGTCCAAATATATATATGGACCTAACTGTACATCCGATCACAGCTATCACAATAGTACATGAATGGATGCCATTCACAAAGTAAAAATGATTGCTTTATACAGCGACCATCACTGTGATAAGCAATCCTAGTGTAAGAAAAAAAATAATCTGATTACTTCCCCAGAGCAGCAGTGTCAGGATGGAGCTACTGTACTGCTCTGTATGTAAAAAAAAAAATGTGTCATAAAAAGAAAATAAAATTGTACATTTTGGCCCAAATTTATGAAGAAAAATTATTTATTTGCAAAATTTTATAGCAGAAACAAAGAAAATTTGTTTTTTCCCCCCCAAAATGTTCAGTATTTGTTTGTAAAAAAATATAAAAACCCAATGGTGATGAAATATTACCAAACGAAAACTCTAAGGGGCAGATCCACAAAAGAATTACGCCGGCGTATCTATTGATACGCCGCGTAATTATAACGTTCCCGCGTCGTATCTTTGTTTTGTATCCACAAAACATGATACGACGGCATCTGGGATCGATCCGACAGGCGTACGTCTTAGTACGCCGTCGGATCTTAGGTGCATTTTTTCCGCCGGCCGCTAGGTGGCGTTTTCCGTCTAATTCCGCGTCGAGTATGCAAATTAGCTAGTTACGGCGATCCACGAACGTACGTCCGGCCGGCGTTTTTTTTTACGTCGTTTGCGTTCGGCTTTCTGGTGTATAGTTAAAGCTGCTATTATGAGGCCTACTCAATGTTAAGTATGGCTGTCGTTCCCGCGTCGAATTTTGAATTTTTTTACGTCGTTTGCGTAAGTCGTTCGCGAATAGGAATTTGCGTAGAATGACGTCACCGTCGTAAGCATTGGCTGGTTCCGGTTTAATTTCGAGCATGCACACTGGCATACCCCCACGGACGGCGCATGCGCCATTAAAAAAAAAGTCGTTTACGTCAGATCACGACGTATTTACATAAAACACGCCCCCATTGAATTCCGCGCCCTTACGCCGACAAAGATACACTACGCCGCCGTAACTTACGGCGCAAATTCTTTGAGGATTAAAAAAAAAAAAAAAGTTACGGCGGCGTAGTGTATCTTAGATACGCTGCGCCCAGCGGAAAGATGCGCGGAGGTACGTGGATCTGCCCCTAACTGTCTAAAAAAAAAAAAAAAAACAATAAAAATTCCATTTGGGTACAGTGTTATTGTCATTTAATGTGTGACATTGGTGAAAGCTGAAAATTTGCCCGGGACAGGAAGGGGGGTGAAAGTGTCCGGTATTGAAATGGTTAATTACTAACCAGATAATTGTCAGGTGGTATCTGGTGGAAATGATGAGCTGGACAGGAAGTTGTGTGTTCTATCGCGCCAAGCTGGCCACACACAGTCCAATGACATTTAAACAATGTAACACTTCCCAGCAATGCAGTGTGAGAGCAGCGCACCTGTTGCACACTTGTTGGTCACCTCTGTGGAATTAGTTTATATCTTCTGAATAGTTAAAATAACTGCTACATTTTATTTTTTATTAAATGAGCCCCCAATGTCTTTTTCTGTGATTGATTTCAGGAATCTGGCGCTCACGTCACCTTACAGATGCACAGATAGGACCTCTGAGCAGATGTGAGGGTGGGAGGGGCGCTCCTCTGTGTAATTCTCGGATGTCTTGACTCCAGAGACACGTGCAGATCACAGCCCCCCCCCCCCCTGTATAATGATGAACAGGAAGTCCGCTATGAATGGGTTTCCTCTCCTCTCTCATCACAACTTTCTCCTGGTGGGCTCCTCATAGCACACGACCTGCTCTTCCTCTCACCTCCCTTCCTCCTCCTCCTCCTGAACATGTTATGACATTTCTATGTAATGAAGTGAAGGATTTGATTTGAGCGTCCGGTGATAGTGGGATCGGAGGGGTGCAAAGGGGACTGTAAGCCAAGGAACGGTCCCCGTCCTCTCAGTAGGCTTGTTCGTCTTATTAGGAGACATTTCCAGCCTGCTGGGTTTTCATGTATTACCTGTGATTGTTGAAACAGGAAGAAGGGTGTTTTCTCAGCAAGTGGTTATGAGTGTTGGACATGTTTGTTGGTGCTTAGAGATTTCAAATACAGAAACATCTCTGAGAGCAGTTTTCAGCTCAATTCCCTCCATAGAGGAGGTGCGATACTTTCACTGGAGGAAGTGTGACATTAGTGACAGTTTGGGAGAAAATTGACAATCCGATCCCTCATCACCGGTCCTTGATGTGGTTATACCCGACCTTGTGATGACGTGTGGCTTTGTAAATAGTGTTGTCTACCTAATGTGTGTCCTGTCAGGGGTTGTCTGCACTGGGGCTTCACAGATCTACCACCAGCCAGTCAATTATGCATTGTCATTTTTTGACCAGCTGACCCAGTTTGATGTGGTCCGCCTCCAGTTTGGTGGTATTTTGGTTTGGTAGGCATGTTTTGGTTCCACTCCTGCATTTATTTTGTTTTCCTGACGCATTCATGGCAGCACACACTGGGTTGTGACTCCGCCCCCACAACCTGACAGGATTGGTTAGCTATAAATTTGAAGGGGAGACGCCCCGCACCATTCTCTTTTTTTATCCTCACCTGACAGATTGGACGAACAAGCAAGAAGCATGCCTCTTACCGCAGATCGCCCCAGCAGGTTCAGCCTCTCCTGTTTGGAAGTCCCTCCTGTACAGTCTCTAAATGAGCTTTATGGTGGGAACCCCCGTTCTGGTGGTCTCAGGGGCTCTGGAATTATACTGGCATCTGTAGCAAGCTTTAAAGAAGCTTCAAATCTCGCAGTGGCCCCCACTTTCGCTCTGTCTTTCCTTCCAGTGCAGTGTGTGCTTCCACAAAGGTATTTGTATCATTACATTTGCCACCTAAGGTTAGTCCGTTTTGTACCTTTGCCTGCCTGTTGTTTTTTTCTCAGCTCTGCTGAGCCCTGTGGTTCCTCTGACACCCCATACTCTCGGGGTCACCGCCGCGTTCCCCTCAGCGCTCTGCGCATGCACGCAGCTCAGTGATGATGCCGCCGGTCTCCTCTGCCCTATTCCAAATGGCGGCGCCGTTTAAAAAAAAAAAAAAAAAGGGAAACAGTCCTATCGCTCTGTAGTTCTGGCTGCAGTCCTGCTGCTCTGCTCTACTCAGAGTGAAGATTGCACCAGGTGTGTGCAGGCTCGTCCCAGTTCAGCCTGGGCCAATTGATTACACACACACACAAAAAAAAAAAAAAAAAAAAAAAAAAAAAAAACAGGAACAAATAGGATTGAAGATATAATACGTTTATTATATTAATTTATAACATATTATAGGAGAAAGTATATCCATAATTAAACAATTAATATAATCCAAAAAATAAAAAATAAAATAAGGATAGATATATGTATATACAATTATTATATTTAATAAATAGAAATGTTGGGGGGGGGGCATATTGTAATGTTTTCCCTTCTCTCTTTTTTCCCACCTTTCCGGGCTGTCTCCCTGCTATCCTCATGGGGGCCACTGCCCTCGCAGACCACCATCAGCTGACCAGGTATAGAGGCCGTCCAGAAGGTGGTAAGTAGAGAAGAGACAAAAAAGAGAGCTTGGCCACTGACGCTACAGTTTTGGTAGCCCTATCGGGTCAAAAGACGCAAGTTTGCGGCACAGAGGGAGATTCTAGCCATGCTTCCGGCAGAAGGCGCAAGAAGTCACTCAAGGTTACCCTCTTGCTTTCTTCAATCAAGGCATAGCCGCTCGCGTCACAGCCACTCCTGTCATAGTCGGTCCCACCGGATGGAGCTATCTTACCCGCACCACAGCAAATGTTTGCCAAATATGCGGGGCGCCAGCCTTGCCAGGGGAATTGGCCTGCCGCTCATGCTTCATTGAAGTAACCAAGGATTCGGAGGCCAGAGTATATACTGAGCTCCTAGGAGAATCGCACAGGGATCAATTGTGGGCGATCCTTCCCCAAGCACATCGCCCAGCACCCGGCCGTTACGCCAGGCTGCAAAAACCCTCTCTAAGAATGAGGAGTGTGAGCAGGCGCCGGACTGTCTCTTCTTTTAGTTGAACCATTTGCCCATTCAGTCGAGGAAGCGATCGGCTGGGAAGGGGTTATGGCAGAACCTCTGAAGGTTCAGAAATATTTCCTGGTGCTGAAAAGGGGGTCCTGAATCATTTCCCTTCATCAAAGAGCTGGAAAACCTCATAAAGGATGAGTGGGGGAGATCGCATAAGCGGCCCAGTATGAGCAACAAGTTTGCAGATTGTACCCCTTGTGGGAGTCTAGGATGAATTCTTTGATCAATGCAACTACGGTCGATTCATCTTTAATGCGACTCGCTAGAGACATTTCTCTACCGATTGAAAATGCAGTTACCATCTGGGACGTTCTTGATCGTGAAATCAATATAGAACTGAAGAAAGCCTGCTCCACGGCAGGAGACGCTAGTAGGCCGGCTATCACCACGGCGGCAGTAGCTAATACTATCGCTGCATGGGCGGCTAACGTTGAGAATTCCATTCTAGAAGGAGCCGACCAGGGGAAGATATTCTCCTCCCTGCAGGGAAATTAAGTTGGCTTACGGCTCCTGAGGGGGCGACTTCATGACTGGGAAGAGCCTTATGGCTGAGACCCTGGATAGCGGAGGCAGCATCAAAATCTACTGGTGCAAAACTCCATATGGCGGCTCAAGTGTATTTGGCACAAAGATGGACTTGGCCATCTCCAAGGTTACCGGGGGAAAATCCGGGCTGATTCCCTCCGATAGGAGACCAGAGCCCCAGAAGGGCCCCGCGTACAGACACGATCTTCCTGTCAAGTACAGGGATGCTAGATCCTACCGTCCCGGCAGGAAATTTAGGAGGGACTGGAAGACTCGACCCTCCTTCATGTATTTACAGTAAGCCAAGGCTATCACAGCCGGGGAACAGCAGAAGTCCTTTTTGAGGGTCCGTCTGCCCACTCAGGTGGGCACCAGACTCAAGAGATTCGCTTGGATATGGGCAACTCGTATAACAGATTCATGGACACTATCCTCTATCAAGACCGGTCACAATTGGAAATTCATGGGCACATTGCCAGGGAACACATTCCAGCCTACCAAGTACCTCCGCACCAGAAAGGGAGGGGGTTTTATTCCCCTTTATTTCTGGTACAAAAAAAAAAAAAAAACAGGGGATCTACGTCCAGTCCTGGACCTAAAGAGGTTCAACAGACGATCAAAATAGAGGCCCTCAGATTGGAAAAGCCTTCAGTCCATTTTGTTGACAGTGGACGTGGGAGACTGGATGCTATCTCCTAGATTTTTCGGACGTTTACCTTCACGTCCCGATCATCCCGCCTTCCAGAGGTCCCTTCGGTTCTCAATCTATCAATCTCATTTCCAATTTTGGTGCCCCCCATTCGGCATCGCCTCAGCACCCAGAGCATTCAGCAAGTCAGGGTGTTCCTAGGGGCAGAATAATATACCAGGTTGTACCGGGTGCAACTCCCTCAAGAGAGGCTGAAGCCCTTACTCCAGAAGGTACAGAATCTGCTATCATCCAGACGTCTACTGTCAGAGCCTGCCTCAGTACCCGGGGGTCCATGTCAGCATCCATACCTTTGATACAGTGGCCCCTGTGACACATGCAAGTCTTACAGAACTCCTTTCTCAGGCAGTGGAATGGAACGTCAATACTCCAAACCATTCACATCCCGAACTGGGTAAAGCAATTAGTATGGTGGTGGACACACCCGTCCAACCTCAGGGAGTGCATTCCAATAGTTCCCCCAAGTCCAGAAGTAGTAACATCGGACGCCAGCCAGGGGGGATGGGGTCCACACTATCTAGACCAAGTAGCCCAAGGACAGTGGCACTTTCAGGCTCAGGGCATAGTGTCAAATATTTTAGAGCTCAGAGCAGCCTTTCAGGCTCTTCTGGCCGTTGCGCCTCTTCTAGAGGGGAAGAGTGTCCTGATCAGGATGGACAACAAGTAGCGGTGTCATGTATCCAGATACAGGGGGCATCAGGAGTCGCACGCTTCAAGAGGAAGTTTGCCCATATTGGAAAGGGCACAAGTGCACCTGTTAGATCTATGGGCAGTGTACGTCCCGGCAACACAGAATTCGTTGGCCAACTACCTAAGCCGAGAGACACTTTCAAACAACGAATGGTCCCTGAACCAACAGGTATTCTCCATTCTTACGAAAACTTGTGGAATACCAGATGTCGACCTAGCGGCCACGCCAAAGAACTCCAAGTGTCAGAGGTTCCTGTCCAGAGCCCACTTTCCATCAGCCGAAGGGACAAACTGCCTAGCTCTTCCATGGAGCTTCGAGCTGGGGTACATTTTTCTTCCAACTTCTCGGATTACAAGATTCCTGTCCCGACTTCGGAGGTCCTCAGCCACGGTTATTGTACTAATACCGTTCCGACCGAGGAGGCCATGGTTTACGACCCTGCTACAACTAGGTACGCGGCCTCCAATACATCTTCCAGTAACCTGGGATCTCATACATCAGAGGCAATTCTTCCATCCAGCCCAGAGAAGCTGCATTTGCCAGCTTGGAAGTTGAGAGGGCTAGGTTAGGGGAACTAGGATACTCTCAGGAGGTAATATAAACCTTATTACAAGCTCTAAGGAGCTCCACTGATGTCACCTATACTAGGATCTGGGAGAGGTTCGTGTCGTCGCAGCAAAGAGATTGGAATCCCATCTCAAATTCTTGAATTTCTTCAGTCAGGGCTTAACAAGGGCCCGGGTACCCTGAAGGTGCAAGTATCCGCCCTTTCAGCCATGACGGGTACTAGATGGGCTCTTCATCATCCGGTCACTCTGTTCCTCAGGGCCTGCGTAAGATCAGACCATCTAGGAGGCCAGCCTTTCCAACAGGGGATCTCTGTGTAGTACTCGAGGCCCTGTCCAATCCACCCTTTTCTCCATTCAACTTAGTCTCACCATGGAACCTAGCTCTGAAGATGGCTTCCCGTATTGCGATCACCTCAGCTAAGAGGACGTCAGAGATACAAGCACTTATGGCTACGGAACCCCTATTTAGTGTTCTCCCCTGACAGAGTGGTTCTGAAGCCCTCAGACCATTTCTATCCAAGGGTAACTTCCTCCTTTCATTATAACCAGGACATCGTCCTTCCATCTTTTACTAATGAGAGGGGCGAGTCCCATGCCTAGGATGTCAAACCTACCATCTCCAGTTACTTCACAGCTACATCTCAGGAAGACGGATTCTGTCTTAATTATCCCACACGGGAGCAGACGAGGTCAGCCAGCTACCTCCCGTACCATTACCTCTTGGTTGTTAGTGCTATCGCGGAGACCTATTCCATCCAACAACTTACGACTCCTAAAGAGCATTAGGGCTCATTCGACAGCGGCAGTGGCCACTTCTTGGGCAGCATATTGCGGGATTTCACCGGAAACCATAGGCAGAACAGCAACTTGGTCTTCCCAACACATCTTAATTTCTCACTACAGAGTGGATTCTGCTCTCCTGGCTACCGTCGACTTTGGCAGATCTGTTCTTAGAGCCAATTCCTCAGCGCTATAGAGAATAAATATTACTGTTTTCTTGCACCCTCCCGACTGGCGAGTTATTTCCCAGTGTGTGCTGCCATGAATGCGTCAGGAAAACGGAAAATTGTATACTCACCTTTCCGTAATTTTCCTTTCCTGACGCATCTTCATGGCAGCACACAGATGCCCGCCCTATTGTTTTATGATGATATATACAGAGAATGGTGCGGGGCGTCTCCCCTTCAAATTTATAGCTAACCAATCCTGTCAGGTTGTGGGGGCGGAGTCACAACCCAGTGTGTGCTGCCATGAAGATGCGTCAGGAAAGGAAAATTACGGAAAGGTGAGTATACAATTTTCCGTTTTTCCAGTGCTCTCTTTTGCCAGGCCAACTATAGGTTGAGGCTGGGTTCACACTACTACACTACTTTCATCCTACTTTGCTCTGCTACATTGGTCCTACATTTATCCTACATTGGTCCTACATCCATCCTACTTTCATGAACAGGATACTACTTTGGTCCGACTTCAATGATATTCAATGGGCCTGAAGTAGGATCAATGTAGGACCAAAAGTAGTACAGGGAGCATTTTCAAAGTCGGACCGACTTGTGTAGGACGCTACAAGACGCTCTCATAGGGAAACATTGAACACAGAGCAAAGTAGGATGAAAGTAGTGTAGTAGTGTGAACCCAGCCAGAGGCAGGTTTAGGTCATCACCTGCCCCCTATTTATTGATTAGCACACCTATGCTCCTTTCTAGGAGAGTTTAACCACTTAAGCCCCGGACCAATATGCAGCCTAAAGACCCAAGGTGTTTTTACAGTTCGGGACTGCGTCGCTTTAACAGACAATTGCGCGGTCGTGCGACGTGGCTCCCAAACAAAATTGGCGTCCTTTTTTCCCCACAAATAGAGCTTTCTTTTGGTGGTATTTGATCACATCTGCGGTTTTTAGTTTTTGCGCTATAAACAAAAATAGAGCGACAATTTTGAAAAAAAAGCAATATTTTTTACTTTTTGCTGTAATAAATATCCCCCAAAAACATATATAAAAACATTTTTTTTCCTCAGTTTAGGCCGATACGTATTCTTCTACCTATTTTTAGTAAAAAAAATCGCAATAAGCGTTTAACGATTGGTTTGCGCAAAATTTATAGTGTTTACAAAATAGGGGATAGTTTTATTGCATTTTTATTTTTTATTTTTTTTTTACTACTAATGGCGGCGATCAGCAATTTTTTTCGTGACTGCGACATTATGGCGGACACTTCGGACAATTTTGACACATTTTTGGGACCATTGTCATTTTCACAGCAAAAAATGCATTTAAATTGCATTCTTTATTGTGAAAATGACAGTTGCAGTTTGGGAGTTAACCACAGGTGGCGCTGTAGGAGTTAGGGTGCACCTAGTATGTGTTTACAACTGTTTGGGGGTGTGGCTGTAGGAATGACGTCATCGATCGTGTCTTCCCTATAAAGGGAATGACGCGATCGATGCGCCGCCATAGTGAAGGACGGGGAAGCCGTGTTTACACACGGCTCTCCTCGTTCTTCAGCTCCGGGGAGCGATCGCGACGGAGCGGCTATAAACAAATAGCCGCACCGTGGTCCCGGATCGCTCCCCGAGCGGACCCGACCACCGCATGTAGCGGGGGGGGTCCCGATCGGACCCCCCACCCGCTAATAGGCGAGGACGTACCTATACGCCCATGTGCCTGTACGTGCCATATTGTGGACGTATATGTACATGCGGTGGTCCTTAAGTGGTTAAATTCATAGTTAGGACCTGCAGTACACAGAGTGCCTTGTCGCTGGCCTGCAGCTTACACAGGTATTTGCAAATATATGCAACTAAACCTCTGTTTTTACTTACATCAGCTACACAGATTAATTTGGTTTAGTGCTTCTTTGGTTGGTAACTTTGAGCCTGGCTATTATGGAAACATTTTTTACATTCCATATATATATATATATATTGAATCGCATACTGCTATAAACGCATCTCATTTAAAGTGGAGTTTCGGCCACAACTTCACTTTTTAAATATAAATACCCCTGTAATACACAAGCTTAATGTATTCTAGTAAAGTTAGTCTGTAAACTAAGGTCCGTTTTGTTAGGTTGTTACAGCATTTAGACACTTTATAAAATAGAAATTGACTGGGGCCATCTTAAGTGTGGGCATCATGAAGCCAGACTGTATGACTTCCTGGATTTCAGCCTTACAGATCTCTCACATGCTCAGTGCTGCACAAGCAGTGTAATAGGTTTCAGATCAGGTTCCAGCACCTGTACTGTCCAAGTCACCTAGGTGCAGGAAGAGGGAAGATTAACTATTCTGCCTAGCAACAAAACTTTGAAGGCATCTAAAAAAACATTTTTTTTCTTAAAGGACTAATGATTTTTTTTAAAAACTACTGATGTAATGTTATATTTATGGGTGGACCTCCACTTTAAAGTCCCAACCCCCCCCCCCTTTTTATACATTTACAGGGATGGAGGCCTGTGGTAGTTCTTTATCATATGCCTCATCTAAAGTCCCACCCCTATCCCCCCCTTTTGTCTGCACTGGGGCTTGCTGCTGTAGTAATATGAAAAGCACCACTATTTACCAATCACAGGTATTATTCCAGAAGCCCCCAGAATTGCTCATAATGACAAATACCACAATTGTTCACAACTATTGTCTGAGGTTAAAGTGTCCAGTAAACTAACAACAAACTTGTATTATTTGGTCCATCTTGGTCTGATAACTACTTGACTTCCTGAAGGTTTTACCAACTGGTTTGCATGACCAGGCCAAATTTTGTTATTTAGCACTGCGCTACTTTAACCACTTCCATACCAGGCACTTACGCACCTTCCTGCCCAGGCCAATTTTCAGCTTTTTATTGCTGTCGCACTTTAAATGACAATTGCGCAGTCATGCTACACTGTACCCAAACAATTTTTTTATAATTTTGTTCCAACAAATAGAGCTTTCTTTTGGTGATATTTGATCACCTCTGCGATTTTTATTTTTTGCGCAACAAATAAAAAAAGACCAACAATTTCGAAATTTCTGCGGGACTGGGTGTTCCTAATTGATTGACAGGCCTCCGACCGTCGCATACTGCGCGTCACGAGTTGCCGAAAGAAGCCGAAGGTCGGTGCGCAGGCGCCGTATAGAGCCGCACAGATGTTCGGTTTCTTTCGGCAACTCATGACGTGCTGTATGCGACGGTCGGAAGCCTGTCAATCAATTAGGAACGCCCAGTCTCGCAGAAGACATACCCGGAAGCGGCGGTGAAAATACGGTATGTACGGGGAAAAGAAAGAAGAAAAAAAAAACAGCCGATTGTCATTAGGACAACTCGGCTGAATGTAATGTTAAACATTTATTTTTGGGTGAACCCCCGCTTTAACTGTCACCCGAGTTTTGGCACTGTCAGGAAATATCCAGCTCGATAATAAATATGGACAAAGGAACAGTCGCCTGGTTTGTCTCCTGCGTGTCTATAGGAAGTTGTGGTCAGAATGTCGCAGTGCAGTGAGAACTGTAGGCCCAGCCTATCCAAGCCACACAGAGCTAGAAATATTCTGTAATGTAGATCTGATTGTGCGTTATTGTTACACAGCACTAGTTTTGCATGAACATGTTGTTCTCTATCTTTGTCAGAAGTTCCGCATAAAAAAACGCTTTGCAACTGCATGTGTCTTCCAATGCCGGAGTGTGAACAGGCCTTCTAGAGAGTTTAGGTAACACTTCATTGGGAATACGCTGTAAGTAAAACTCGCAGGTGTCTCTTCTACTGCCTGCATTCACATTTCCCACCAACAGCTGTGGAGCTTCAGGTCTGTGGGGGATTCTGACATGAGGACAATGAGCTGGGCCCGTGAATCAGCGCTCTTCGCCTCTTTGGAAACTTGTTATGATGTCACTCAGGATCCAACCCAGGAACCTCGCTTGGAGCCAGTCTTCCTTGTTGTGTAATCCGGTGCTGGAAGGGAGCAGAGGTCTTCCTGGCGACAGGCACCTGCACTCCGATATTAAGTCACTCTGCTGAGATTAACAAAACATAACAGAGATTAGAGCGGAGAACCTTCCAAAACGATGAGAGCGCCATTCCCAGCACTTTCCCGGAACACTGGCTAATGTCACAGGAACGTGTGCGCCACTAACGCGTCTAAATGTCTCTGTGAGGGGCAGGCTGGGTATATGGGGTGCTGCACTGACCACAAGACGTTTAAATCAGGATGCCGTCACTTTAGCTCCACCCTTTGGGAAGAGAACGATACATTAGAGTTTAATAAAGAAAATAAAGTCAGCAGCTACAAATACAGCAGCTGCTGACTTTTAATAAATGGACACTTACCTGTCCAGGGATCCCGCAATGTCGGCACTCAAAGCCAATCTGTCCGTCGGCTCTCTGGTGCTGCCATCTTCAGTAAGGCAATCAGTAAATGAAGCCTTCCCTACTGCGCATGTGCGATCCCACTGGTCCCTGCTGTCTTCCGGGACCTGTGTGTCTCCCAGAAGACAGCGGGGGGACGGAGTAGGCGCAGGAAGTGGCGTAGGTCACTGCGATCGCTGCGGTGATCTATGCCCAGAAGTGGGAGCAGATACCCGTATTAGACAGGTAGCTGCTCCCTCCTCCCCCTGAAAGGTGGCAAATGTGACACCCAGGGGGTGGGGGGATTCTAAAAAGCGGAAGTTCCAGTTTTGGGTGGAACTCCGCTTTAAGCTGAATGAAATACTGAGGGAACGTCAGTAGGCCTGCATAAATCCGTAGGCCTGCATAAATCTTATCTGATAATGCACCTATGAAGGCCTTGTTTACAATGGCCTGCGCGGTAGAATGGTGACCGTTTGCACTCAGGACAAAAGATTATTGTGCACACATATAAAAATGTCATTTACATCCTACAGGACTATAAAGCACCTGAACACAATAAGCAAATATAGGGATTTGGTCGCACCATATCGCCATATAGTGCTAAGCCCACTACTGCGTCAAAGTTCCCCATTTTCAGTGGGTCCTACACTATTCATAGAATGAAAGATCCCATTTCTCAAACACTCCTCTGTATGGGAGAACTAAAAGGACTCCTTCTATAACACAGGTGGACACTGATGAGAAGTACTGGTGGGGAATGATGGGGTGCGCCATCCCAGGGGATCTGGTCAGGACCCATATAACAGACTGAGGCCTCGTACACACGGGCAAGAATCTCGTCAGGAAAAAAAAAACGTTTTTCCCGACGAGATTCTTAGCAAGAATCTCTTGCCGCCCGATTGTACACACAGACCTTTCAAAAGAACCGCGATTCTCTTGAAAGGCAAGAACGCGGTGACGTCATCGCGTTCGTAGAGACTGCGCTCGTCACATTCGATGCTGTCGCCGCCATCTTGCTTCACCCTACCTATGCTATGGAAGCTACTGCGCACGCGTAAAAGTCATTTCGAGAATGCGTGGGTTTCCACAGCGACGGGTAAGTATACACACTCTCGGGTTTCTCGCCGGGAAACAGGCCGACAAGAAAATAGAGAGCAGGATCTCTATTTTTCTCGTTGAGATTCTGGCCAGATTTCCAGATGAGAAACCTGAAAGCCTCGTACACATGCTCGGTTTATTTGGCAAGAAAGCTCTGCCAGCAGTTTTCTTGCTGGTTCTTGCCGAGAAAACCGAGCGTGTGTACAAGGCTAAAGAGTCCTAGTGCAAGGGTTAGCTGGGAGTCAAAGCACTTTAATTTTCCTGATTCTTCACTCCCCCAGCAGATGGCGCTCCCTTACTCTCCAGCAGTGGCTTGTCCCTCCAGGGTCATCACATCTGACGCAGGAATATGGACCCCACATTGGTCTGGATGACATCAGGACTTTGGACTGTTGGGGAGAAGATGCTGTGGGGGGGGGGACAGGTCTAGTAGCAAAGAGGAATGGAGGTCGATCCTCTTTTCTTTGTCCCCTAGACCTAAACAAGCCTGGCACTGCCTGCAAGGGACAATATTTATGTTTCCTGGAGTTGGGCTTTAAAAATATTAATTCTTCCTCTCTCTACATACGAAAGAAAATCATTTGGGTGTAAATGCATTACAAAAAAACAAAACCTATTCTTACCTGCTCTGTGCAGTTGGGTGGCCCCAAACCTCCTCTGACACTCCTGCCCCCCCCCCCCCTCGCGCAAAAAGCCGTTTTCTATGGGGGCACTTGGCAGCGGGACTCAGCCCCACCCCCTGCTCCCTCGTCAGAGAGTTACAGCAGCAGGAGCCTCAACAAAGCGCACTAGACCAGGAAGTGAGGTGAGAGAAGAGCTCCCCTCACTTCCTGGTCTATTAAAGTGTATCTAAGGCTCAGTTCACACTGATGCGAGTTCATAATGAATGTGATGCGTCAAAAACATTCTAAATTTGCATGTCATCCATAAAGTCATTGTTTTCAAGGATGGTCGTTCACATACATGCGTTGTGATTCCTCTACGAATGCGATAAAAAAAGGGTCTTGTGCGAGTTTACAGCATTGTGTTGCGAATTTAGTCTTCATGGACATCAATGTAAATCGTTCTGGAATCGCATTGGTGGTTCACATATGTGCGAATTCCATCACACTACTCTCCACAAAAAACAGGAAGTACACAGGAAGTTAACTTTTTTTTTTTTACATTATGATTACATTGGCTAGAACAGTGGTCTCCAAACTGCGGCCCGAGGGCCGTATGTGGCCCTTTGCTTGCCTTTATCCGGCCCTTGGGGCCCTATACCTCCCACTGATACGAGACACCTACAATGGAGCACCATTTCTCCCACTGACACAACTAATAGAGCACTATTCCTCCCTATGATACCAGCAATGGGGCACTATTCCTCCCCCTAATAACAGATGTTTACTAACAATGATGCCAGGAAAATGTCCACTCCCGCTGGCCAAAGTCCGGCCCTCCAAGAGTCTGAAGGACAATAAACCGGCCCTTTGTTTAGAATGTTTGGAGACCCCTGAGCTAGAACATCAATCGCAGCTACACCCAACTCCTGAAATTTGAGGTAAAATCGCGGTAAATTCGCACCTCACACAGGACAAAAAAACTGAACAAATTCACAGCGCAGCAGTGTGAACCGAGCCTTATGCCGTGTACACACGATCCGATGAACTGTTTTCATCGGACAAACCGATCGGTCTTTTTCCACCGGTGTAAAAAAATAGAACATGTTTTACATTTTTCCTATGGATAAAAAAACGATAGGAAATTCCGATCGTCTGTGTGGAAGTCCATCGGAGAAAAATCCACGCATGCTCAGAATCAAGTCGACGCACGCTCGGAAGCATTGAACTTCATTTTTTTTCTTTGGCACGTCGTAGTGTTTTACGTCACCGCGTTTTGGTGGGCGTAACGTATCCTATTTACGCTACGCCTCCGCAACTTTGACAGGCAAGTTCAGTATTCACAAAGCAAAGTTGCGCGGCGTAGCGTAAATAGGCCGGCGTAAGCCCGCCTAATTCAAATATGGAACATGTGGGTGTGTTTTATGCTAATTTATTGTGACCCCACGTAAATGACGCATTTTACGAACGGCGCATGTGCCATCCGTGAAACTATCCCAGTGCGCATGCTCCAAATTAACCCGCAAGAAGCCAATGCTATTCGTGAACGACTTACGCAAACAACGTAATCGACGGAAAATTAGACGCTGGCCCGACGTCCATACTTAACATTGGCTGCGCCTCATCTAGCAGGGGTAACTTTACGCCGGAAAAAGCCTAACGTAAACGGCGTATCTGTACTGCGTCGGCCGGGCGTACGTTCGTGAATAGGCGTATCTAGCTGATTTACATATTCTAGGCGTAAATCATCGTACACGCCCCTAGCGGCCAGAGTAAATATGCAGTTAAGATACGACGGCGTAGGAGACTTACGCTGGTCGTATCTTAGAGAAATTCTGGCGTATCTGATTCTTTGAATCAGGCGCCAAGATACGACGCCTCACACTCAGAGATACGCCGGCGTATCTGGAGATACGCCGTCGTATCTCCTACGTGAATCTGGGCCATGGTGTGTAGGCAAGACTGATGAAAGTGAGCTTCATCGGATATCCGACAAAATAAATCTATCGGATTTCATTCCGTCAGAAATCCGATCATGTGTACGAGGCTTTAGTGTATTTAAAAAAAAAAAAACGTTTTAAAGACCGCTACGCAAATACAGTCTGACATAAAATATTGCAACTTTCGCCATTTTATTCTCAAGGGTCTCTGCAATAATATATATATATATATATATATATATATATATATAACATTTTTGGGGTTTCTTAGTAATTTTTTTGGAAAAAAACACAAATTTAAACAAACAGTTCCAGAAAAGGCCTGGTCAGCAAGTGGTTAAATATGGTAGGAGGTAGATGTTTTTTTGGAACGTTTTGAGTTGTGCAATTCTGCTTTCGTTTTATATTCTGTTTAATATTTTATTATTATTGTTATGACACTGGTTGTCTGTATACAGCAGATGCAGCAAAAAAGTATGCAGCGTTGGTCATGATGATAGAATGGTGGCGCAGGAAGTCGCTGCACCTGCACTTCCTGCTTCAGCTCCAGGAAAATACAACAAAGCAAAATCTCCACAGGGCACATATTTGAGTGGCGTGTTGTGCTGGTTATTACACAGCAGGGTGATCCCGGCTCATAAGTGTATCCAGGCAGGAAACAGATGCTGTAAATATTTAGAAAAACAGCCGGCGGACCTTCGATAGAAAAATGTAGAGCTGGGTGCAGGCAATATATATATACCACAAGGCTAATACCTGTGCACTGCTTAGCTGGCGAGCATGCATAGAGATCTAAGAGCCACCCAAATCACCTTGTCCTGAGATAGGAAAAAATAAAATCCCCGTACAAGCCAAGATTGACATCCATAAACGTCAAGCAGGAAATTATACAATAAATTCTTCCAGCTGCACAACCCCAACTCATATTAAAGGAAATAATTCCCGCGTTTTAGAGCCTTGATTTGTTTTATCCAGGATAATCTGACAGGAAGTGTAATAAGTTCCCCAAATTGTAGCCAGAGCCCATTCTGTTTACTAATGCTGAAGCAGAAGTAAAGAGAACCTGTATGACATGTGATATTGGTGGTGGTGGTGGCGGCTGGGTGTGTACTTTTGGATTATTGGTTATTTTGAAGGAACAAGCTGAGAGACAGCAGATTGTTTAACTCAGGGGGGCCCAACCTTTTGAAGAGTGTGAGGGCCTAATAAACTGCAACATAAAAATACCTTTTCTAAATCCTTTTTTTTTTCTTTCTTTTAATGTGATCACTGAGTGTAAATTTCCTGCTCTCACTCCGCTCTGGGCGACTATCAATGCTCTTCGGAATTCAGCATCGTTGCCAGCTCTCCGCCTTACACGCGTGTGACTGCATAGAATAACATTTTATTATTTATATTGCAATTATTAATACAATGTCCTGTATGTGGGGCAATGGGGAGCACTGTGGGGGCAACATTTAAAAGTTGTTTTTATATTTAGTCTTTACTTCTACTTTAAAGTGGACCTTCCATGAAAATAAAAGCCCCCAAAATCAAATTGCCTACAAAGGTATTTTAAAGTTAAAGGTTTTTGTGAAAAAAAGCCCCGGCTTCTGAGAGGTGGAGGTGTCATCACTGCACCCCATTTCTGTCTCCTGGGAAAGCTGGGCGCTCAATATCTCATGAGAGTGCACTGTAGGGGGCGCTTTCTTGCAGGGTTCAGCTGTCCCAAGAGGTGGCTGTGAGGCACGTTGACGCCGCCTGCGCCTCCTCCTGGAGGCATCAGCAACAAGTTTTTTTTTTTTTCACAATAATTTTAATTACAGTAAAACCTTGGATTGCGAGCATTATTTCTTCCAGAAACATGCTTGTAATCCAAAGCACTTTTATATTAAAGCAAATTTCCCCATAAGAAATAATGGAAACTCAAATGATTCGTTCCACAACCATTTATTCATAAGTCCTTCAGTTTATAGTCCATATAAAAAGATTATAGCAATGGGATAGGTTGTGTAACCATAAAATGTCCATCCACAAATGGAAGCCTCCACAAGGGGATTAGAAGCAAAATCCAGCAGGAGCTCCAGAGTATAAAAGAGAAGAGAGGCGCCTCTAATGCCTCGTACACACGCACGGTTTTCTCGGCAAGAACCAGCAAGAAAACTGCTGGCAGAGCTTTCTTGCCGAATAAACTTTGAGGTTTCTCGTCAAGAAAACTGCCCATAATCTCGACGAGAAAAATGGAGAACCTGCTCTCTATTTTCCTCGTCATGATTCCCGGCAGTGTTTTCCTGTCGAGAAACTCGACCGTCTGTATACTTACCTGTCGCCCTGGAAACCTGCGCATGCTCGAAATGACTTTGACGCATGCGCGGTAGCTTCCAAGGGCAGTGTAAGAGAAGAGAGGGGCCTCTAAGTGTAGCAATATGGTTACATTTAATGATGGTACAACATTTAGCAACATATTGCTACACTTATGCCACGTACACACAGGCCAGAATCTCGCCAGGATTCTCGATGGCGATCACTGCGTTCTTGCCATTCAAAAAAACGCTGGTTCTTTTGAATTGAATTCTTGCCAAGAATCTCGTCAGGAAAAACGTTTTTTTCCTGACGAGATTCTGGCCCGTGTGTACAGGGCTTGAGTGTAGAAATATGTTGCTAAATGTTGTACCATCATTAAATGTAACCATATTGCTACACTTAGAGCCGGTTCACACTGCGGCAGCACAACTTCGGGCGCTACTCTGCAAGTCGTCCTGAAGACGACTTCAGAGGCGATTAGCAAAATGACTTTTGTATAGAAGTCAATGCAAATCGCCCCGAGCTGCCCCCGAAGTCGTAGAAGAACCTTTTTCTAAGTTGCGTCGCTCCTATTAGAAAGGTTCTATTGCATAGAATGGGACGCGACTCGTCAGGCGGCTGAGACGCCTGACGAGTCGCCCCAGTGTGAACCGGCTCTTAGAGGCTCCTCTCTTTTATACTCAGTTGTGACATGATGCTACTCTTATATCAAGACATCGCTTGTATATCAAGCCAACATTTATTAAAAAATGTTGCTTGTCTTGCAAAACGCTCTCAAACCAAGTTACTCTCAAACCAAGGTTTTACTGTATTTTCAAATGGTCTTTGTATGCGATTTAACTTTGAGGCCTCTCAATAATTGTGGACTTTCCACTTTCACGGAGGGTCCACTTTAATTCATGTAAATACTATCTCTTCTGCCCCCTAACTCCTATTTTTATTTTTTTCCTTTTGTTTTGACTGGATTGAAGCTCTGTTAGACTTTACTTGTTACTTGATGAAGATATTTCCTCTCACTTTCAGCCTTGGTAACAACACAGGAATTTAGGGGAAACCCCCTTCAAAAAAAGGAAAGAAACATAAGTTAAATCCTAACTTTTCCCAGTTGGTGCCACCACTAGCAATAAGGTTGCTTTATTTCCAGTATCGTTTCCTATGGTGATATTCCTGGGTACGACATAACCCCCCCTCCTCTACATGGCTAGAAAACTTGTGAGATGAATGAGGGCTTGTACTAGCCGTGTAGTTCCTGGACAATAAGCTGGCTGACCCTGTACTTATCAATTAGTAGCAGTAGATGAAGAAAGACCCCGAAACTGTGTCTATTCAGTGTGAAGGGGGCTGCCTGCGGAGTCGCCACACAATCGCCTCATTGTGGGCCTGCTGGGTGATTATTACCCTGGGTTATAAGGTTTGGAGCCAGAGAACCTCAGGGCCCCAGTTTCCCCTAATCAATAACACCGCCAGTGTCCTCTCTTACACCTACTATAATAATTAGGCATGTCGTGTCACAGCTGGAGCCCGGGGCCCGACACCAACACATGAGAGACACATATATACCTGCAGGCTGTCCTAGCAGTGAAGGAATGTGTATTCAGCACTTCCATCCATAGCTCTTCCGCTCTACATTATGAATGTTATCTGTGTTCCTTCCACGTATACAAGACAACTAAAATGTCATCCATTGTGTGTGACCCATCTGCACTGGAGAACGAGGTATACTATTTAATGATAACTCCCCGAAAGCCACCACAGGCTCCCCTCCCCTGTGACAGGTCAGCCTGACAGATTACTTTCATTTTAAAGGCCTACTTCACTCAGAACTTATCCATGTTGGGGGGAGACTGATCCCCCTTACAGGCTTCCCTGAGTACTCCACTTCGGGAAGAATCATTTTTGAGTAGTAATGCCCTCATTTATCTTTGTAATGTGTGTTTCATGATTGGGTGGAAACACAGTGCTGGACCCTCACTGTAGTCCCTAAGGCAGGCCATATAAGGTGTGAGTTTCTTTCCCGCAACCACAGGCAGTGTTGGCAATTGTCTTCTCCTGGGTGGAGGGCGGGCGGGGGGAAGCCAGCGATCGTGCTGATCGCTAGTGGCTATAGCAGCTACTAATTTCAAGAGGATCCGGCAGGCTGGATGTACCCAAGTTGATCGACAATTAGTACATTCAGCCTGCCCATTGAGGGTTCGAATCTTGCCCGGTTGAGAAAGATTCCACCATCAACAAAACCAGGTTTTCTGTCGCCAACATCCCAATTGTCTAGGAATAAAGAAATATCCCCCTTGGGAACGGGACTTTAAAGGGGACATAAATACCAATTATTACACTTTTTTTTTTATTACAAATTAAGTTTGAACAAATAAAATCTTGGCTGTGCAAAGACAAATACATACATATCAAAATAAATAATAATAATAAATAATACAGACAGATACTTAGTATTCTCCAAAGTACCCGACGCGTTTCTGACTTGAGATGCCTTTCTTCAGGGGGTAATAACAAGGAGATCTGTATTCCTATAATAACAAATTTAGAATATCGTGTGGTGATGCATTTAAAAATAAGAGACTTATAAATGGTCAGTTGCCAAAAGGAGAGCCGGACAGAGAAAGATGGAGAAATGGCCGTCCCCCGAGGTCAAAGTTGCCTCTACAGAGGTATACCTCATAGAGGGCCACAGATATCAGGCATCACAGACAAATGTACCTGGAGTAATATGTTTGGTCAGGGTGGGACAATTCAAGCCTCTAGCTCACAGGTGTCAAACACAAGGCCTGCGGGCCGAATCCGGCCCTCCAGGCCATTTCATGTGGCCCTCGCACCTCTCCTGTAGCTGCAGGAGAGCTCCAGCCCTCCTCCAGACCCCTACTTTTTGCTTTCAAGCAATGCATCCAGCTTCTTCCCAGCAGCAGCATAAGGAAAGTGGGTGCACTGTGATGTAAGGGAGAGTGGGGGGGACTCTTCTGATGGTGGGGGGGCTCTTGACATCTAATGTAAGGGGAGGAGATGCGCTGGACATCTAATCTTACAGATACAACCGGCCCTTTTGAGGACAGTCATAATGCTGATGTGGCCCACAATGAAATTGAGTTTGACACCCTTGCTCTAGAGAGATTCCCTACGTGAAGGGCATTCCCTGGAACCCCCAGGCTTGCAGTCTGTGTAGTGCAGGGGTCTCAAACTCGCGGCGCTCCAACTGTTGCAAAACTACAAGTCCCACGAGGCATTGCAAGGCTGACAGTTACAAGCATGACTCCCACAGGCAGAGGCATGATGGGACTTGTCGTTCTGCACCAGCTGGAGGGCCACCAGTTTGAGCCCCCTGGTGTAGTGTCTCATCCGTCACGGCTCTGCTGAATCTCGGCCAGTTCAGCGGGAGATTAGAACCATGCATGGCCGGCCTAAAAGATGTAAGAAATCAAGACTTAATTTAGAAAATGTTTCCACCCCATAGCAGTTTTAACAGCTATCTTTTTTCTTTTTATAACTTGTTGGAAGCATATGTTAGAGGCTGTCCCCAGGATAGAAAAAAAAATGTCCCCAATTTGGTCTCAAACTAATAGAATGTATCACCCGTTTCTTTCCAGCTTTAATAATAGTGTCCCCAACCCCCGGCGGCTGCAAGGTAATCCTTCCTTGCAACATTTCTGTGGTTAGGAAGGAGGGGTACACCCGCTCCTGGCAGTGTCCAGGGTTATTGATGATGTCACATGCCTTCTCGGCAGACTTTATGGGAGATAAGGATGTGGACCCATTGTAGCCCCTCCCACTGTTGGCACAATTAGGCCACACCCAGCATTTGGTGTGGTGCGCATTTCATTGCATGCCGGTCGTCTCCGGATTTTGAAAATCTGGTCACCTTTGTTCAACATCCGTATCTTTACTATGCATTCATGAGCCATCATTAGGCATCAAATCCCGGAAGCTTTGAGGATGGACAGCCTGATGGGTTTCCTCCTTCAGTCTCTCTGTATGTGGAAGAAATTGTAAATAAAAATTATGTTTTAGATGTGGGAAAAAAAAACATAAAAATGCAGAAGCAGTGATGGGATTGGAGCTCCTACACAGGAAGGTGCTGCACACCATACAAACTAGAAATTGGGATTGATTTACTAAAACTGAAGAGTGCAAAATCTGATGCAGCTCTGCATAGAAACCAATCGGCTTCCAGATTTTTTTTTTTCTCAAAGCTTAACTGAATAAGCTGAAGTGTATTTTTTCCCCAAAAAGCGTTTGAAACGCTGCGCAAATACAGTTTGAGATAAAATATTACAACAATCACCATTTTATTCTCTAGGGTCTCTGCTAAATATATATATATATAATGTTTGAGGGTGCCAAGTAATTTTCTCGCAAAAAATAAAGATTTTAACTTTATAAGAAACAAGTGTCAGAAAAAGGTTTAGGCCCGGATTCAGATACAATAGTGTAACTATATGCGGGCGTAGCGTATCTCATATACGCTACGCCGTCGTAACTTTGAGAGGCGAGTCCCGTATTTAGAAAGAACTTGCGCCCGAAGTTACGGCGGTGTAGCGTATATGGGCCGGCGTAAGCCCGCCTAATTCAAATGAACCAGGCAGTGGGCGTGTTGTATTGAAATGAGCCGTGACCCCATGCTAATTAGGGGCCGATCGAACGGCGCAAAACGCGCCGCATGCTCAGAGTCACGTCGCAAATACTCCCCAAGATACGTCGGCTCAATGCCTAGTCGACGTGAAAGTAACTTACGCCCAGCCCCATTCACGTACGACTTACTCAAACGACGTAAAAAACAACGCTGTTCCGACGTCCATACTTTAACATGACTTACCCCTGCTTTATGAGGGGTAAAGTTATGCCGGACCGACGCCTTACGTAAACGACGTAGCTAAAGCCGACGGGCGCAAGTACGTTTCTGAATCGGCGTATCTACCTCATTTGCATATTCAACGCGTAAATCAACGGAAGCACCCCTAGCGGCCAGCGTAGATATATACCCAAGATACGACGGCGTAAGAGACTTACGTCAGTCGTATCTTGGACAAATTCTAACGTAAATGCCTTTCTGAATAGGCGTATAGATGCGACGGTGCAGATTTGGACTTACGACGGCGTATATGGAGATACGCCGTCGTAAATCCTTTCTGAATCCGGGCCTTATGCCGCGTACACACCATCACTTTATGGCCGGGTACACACGGACAAACATGTATGGTGAAAGCGGTCCGTCGGACCGTTTTCACCATACATGTCTGCCAGAGGGCTTCTGTACGATGGTTGTACACACCATCGTACAGAAGTCCGCGCGTAAACAATACGCGGGGCGTGTCCGCGGTGTCGCCGCGTCGATGACGCGGTGTCGCCGCGACAATGACGCGGCGACGTGGGCGGCCCGCCTTTAAAATGCTTCCACGCATGCGTCGAAGTCATTCGACGCATGCGAGGGACGGCGGGCGCCTGGACATGTACGGTAGGTCTGTACTGACGACCGTACATGTCCGAGCGGGCTGAATTCCAGCGGGCTGTTTTAAAACAAGTCCAGGAATATTTGCCCGCTGGGAAAAGGCCCGGCGGGCAAATGTTTGCTGGAATTCGGCCCGCTCGCGCCCACACACGACCAAACATGTCTGCTGAAACTGGCCTGCGGGCCAGTTTCAGCAGACATGTTTGCTCGTGAGTATGGGGCCTATGCGATGAAAAAAAATGACGTTTTTAAAAACGTCACTTTAATTGACCGTGTGTGGGGGAAAACGTCGTTTTATGTCTTCTAAAAAACGACCAAAAAAAATTGAAGCATGCTTCAATTTTATGTGTCGTTTTTCAAAACGTCAACTTTAACTTCACAGAAATTGACCGTGTGTAGCAAAAACGTCGTTTAAAACGACGTTTTTTCATCCGCGCATGCCCAGAAGCTACTTATGAAGCGAGCTTAAATGGAAAAACGTGGTGAACGTAACCTCGCTTTGCTAGAACATTGTGAGAAAAACGATGGTGTGTAGGCAACTTCGTCTTTGAAAATTGAAGTTTCAAAAACGTAGTTTTTTACTTCACAGAAAATTTCGTTTTTTTTCATCACATAAAGTGATGGTGTGTACGGGGCATTAGTCTTTAAATTTAAGTTAAACTTTCCTCATTTACAGACCAAAGTTCATCCCTTTGATCAAAGAACAAAAAGTTACAATGTTTATAATTATCTACCAGCATGGACAATGTTGAGAAAAACTTGTCAGGCTGCCCGTTTTTTTTTTTTTTTTTTATTTTGACAGCCGATTGAGCCGAGAGCTTTCTACACTTGTTACATGAATCGGGAAATTCTGCATATAGATTGTAAGGGGGGGGGGATTTGAATCGAGATCGCAATATTTTAACGATTAATCGTGCAGCTCCATTGGGTATATTGCTGTATTCACACCTAAACGTGGCGTATTGTACCGCGATTTGCCGCGTCAAATTGCGGCGTTTTGACGTTTTAGCCTACAATACGCCGGAGGGGTGATTTAACATTGTCGGCTATGCTGAACGCCGAAAGCCGCCTGAAAAAAAGGGTCCGGGACTTGTTTTGAGCTTCAGGCGTGGAGATGTGAACCATCTCCATAGCCGACAATGTTAAATCACCCCTCCAGCGTATTGCAGGCTGCAATAGCGGCGGGCTTCAGGCGTTAAAACGCCTAGGTGTGAATGGAGCCTGTGTTGCCTACAGAAAGCAGAATCAGATCTGAGCTGGGAAAGTGGCGTCAAGAATCTTGGTTGCTATAGGCAACACACTTTACTACCAGACATGAGATCCAAGGAAGTAATTGAATGTGTCGCCCCCCCTCCCCCCCCCCTTGTGCTGTATGGACAGCGATGAACAGGGCCTCTTTATGACATAAATGGTTACAGTAAATACAGCAGCCGCGATCTTGTAGTGTGAATGAACAAAGGCTGGATGTGACTGTCCAAGTTCCTAATAAAACATAAAACTCACTTCCAGTTCTTACATCACCCTGCTGTGTCCTGGCCAGAGCCGGTCCCAGCAGACAGGAGACTCTTACCAGAGCCGCAACAGTGATGTATTCACAGCATCGCACCTCATCTGGGTTCCTGTACCACTTCCCAGCCTCAATCCTTATACATCAGGCAGGACGTGTCACAGGAACAGACTGAACAGTACCTGTCAGGAACCGTCCTGTGTGTGCAGCATGGGGTACTTCAGGGGAGGGCTCTGCCCTATCTGTGTAAGGGGAGAGCTATGTGTGTGACGGGGCAGTAAATAAGTTAATGGAGCAGATTACTCCTAGAGAGAAATGTAGCTGCTGATTTTTAATATAAGGACACTTACCTGTCCAGGGACCCAGCGACATTCTCATCTGGGCCGATTCTATAATTGGTTTTGGGTGCAGGTACCGGCATCATAAGTAAGGGAAACAGGTAGTGAAGCCTTGTGGCTTCACAGTCAGTTTTCTACTATGCAGGGGGGGGGGTTTGAACATCCAGCTTCCTATCAAGTCCAGGTACCTGCCCCCCCCACCTGAGCCAGTTATTTAATTGCCTTTGGGTGCAGGTACCGGTGTTCTGCCGAGATGTGTCCCCCTGGCGATTATGCCTGCCCTGGACTGCGCAGGCGCAGCGCTCTAGCTCCGAAAATTACGAGCTGGCCATGAGCTGTAGACTGCGCCTGCGCAATGAACAGGGCATAGTGACAGTCGTTGCCGCACGCTGCCGATACTCACTCCACTTTGCAAGGGGGGCGTGTATATTACAATTATATCGTGTAAGGGGTGGATGCCACAAAGTCGCCCATCAACCGTGCAAAACTTGCCCTACTTTTCATACACCTGCCCCCCCTATCAGACGACATAATAGTAATACACACGCCACAGTTGGCGTGGCGTGTGTATTACTATTATATCGTCTGCAGGGGGGGGGGGGTGTATGAAAAGAAGGGCGAGTTTTGCACTGTTGATGGGCGACTTTGTGGCATCCACCCCTTACACGATATCATTTTAATGTACACGCCCCCCTTGCAAAGTGGAGAGGGTATCGGCAGAGTGTGGCACAATATTGTGCTCAATGCGCATGCGCCGTGTCCAGGCGATTTGAGAGGTGTGTTGAGGTTCGCTGCGCCTGTGCAGGACAGAGCAGGCAAAATCCGCCGGGGGGGGGGACAATTCTTGGCAGGACACTGGCATCACAAGTGAGGCAAACAGGAAGTGATGTCTTACAGCTTCACAGACAGTGGGGGGACGGGACGGGACGATGACTTCCAGCTGACATTAAATCACGGTCAGATGTGCCAAGTATGTCCTTAAGTCCATTGTTAGTCATAAATGTGAGATCTGAGCATCCGTGTTTACAGTTGTGTTCAAAATTATTCAACCCCCCAATGCTGTAAAGGGTTTTAGGGAATTTAGTGTAGCAAAGGGGCCCTGTGTGGCTCTGAAAACTTTACTGTATGTTACATAGTTGGTGAAGTTGAAAAAAGACACAAGTCCAACCTATGTGTGTGATTATAGGTCAGTATTACATTGTATATCGCTGTAGGTTGTGGTTGTTTAACCACTTAAGACCCGGACCTTTAGGCAGCTAAAGTACCTGGCCAGTTTTTGCGATTCGGCACTGTGTTGCTTTAACTGACAATTGCGCGGTCGTGCGACGTGGCTCCCAAACAAAATTGGCGTCCTTTTTTCCCCACAAATAGAGCTTTCTTTTGGTGGTATTTGATCACCTCTGCGTTTTTTTTTTTTTGGCGCTATAAACAAAAATAGAGCTACAATTTTGAAAAAAATGCGATATTTTTTACTTTTTGTTATAATAAATATCCCCCAAAAATATATATAAAAAAATGTTTAGGCCGATACGTATTCTTCTACCTTCTTTTGGTAAAAAAAAATCGCAATGTTTATCGATTGGTTTGCGCAAAATTTATAGCGTTTACAAAATAGAGGATAGTTTTATTGCATTTTTATAATTTTTTTTTTTTTTTTACTACTAATGGCAGTGATCTGCGATTTTTTTCGTGACTGCGACATTATGGCGGACACTTCGGACAATTTTGACACATTTTTGGGACCATTGTCATTTTCACAGCAAAAAATGCATTAAAAATTAATTGTTTATTGTGAAAACGACAATTGCAGTTTGGGAGTAAACCACAAGGGGGCACTGAAGGGGTTAAGTGTGACCTCTATTTGTGTTTCTAACTGTAGGGGGGGTGTGGCTGTAGGTGTGATGTCATTGATTGTGTTGTCCTATATTAGGGAACACACGATCAATGACGGCGCCACAGTGAAGAACGGGGAAGCTGTGTTTACACACAGCTCTCCCCGTTCTTCAGCTCTGAGGACCGATCGCGGGACTCCAGCGGCGATCGGGTCCCGCGGTCACGACCCACGGCTGGGCACTTAAAGAGGACGTACCTGTACGTGCTTGTGCCCAGCCGTGACATTCTGCCGACGTATATGTGCAGGAGGCGGTGGTTAAGTGCTTATCTAATATTTTTTTAAGTTATCGATGCTCCCCACTGAGACCAGCGCTTGTGGAAGAGAATTCCACATCCTTTCCGCTCTTACAGTAAAGAACCCTCTACGCAGTTTAAGGTTAAATCACTTTTCTTCAAATTTTAGTGAGTGGCCGCGTGTCTTTTTATGTTCCCTTGCGCAGAAACATTTTATCCCCATTGTGGGGTCACCAGTACGGTATTTGTACATTGAAATCATATCCCCTCTCAAGCGTCTCTTCTCCAGAGAATAAGTTCAGAGCACGTAACCTTTCCTCATAATGAAGGTCCTCCAGACCCTTTATTCGCTTTGTTGCCCTTCTCTAGACTCTCTCCATTTCCAATACATCCTTCCTAAAGGACTGGTGCCCAGAACTGGACGGCATACTCCAGGTGCGGCCGGACCAGAGTCTTGTAGAGCGGGAGAATTATCGTTTTATCTCTGGAGTTAATCCCCTTTTTAATGCATGCTAATATTCAGTTTTGGTTTTGCTTGCAGCAGTTTGGCATTGCTGTGACCACAAATATAAAGCTGTGGACCCTTTTGAGGAATGCTTGGTGTGCTTGATGTACAACACGCAGAGCACACGAGTCCTGAGTAGCCTGATTTCTTATCACCCCCCTCATGGTTGCTGCGGAGTACTGCACTGTCTGTATACGGCACACATTGGGAGTCGCACACTGATTATACTCTCCCCCCCTCCCCGTTAACACATTTTAATCTGCTCCGCTGATTGGTCATTAGCGATAGCGGGTGTTTGGTAGCGTTCTCTCCGCTGCTCCGTCCCATACACATATTCAGGATTTGGGTGGCTGCCTGAATCTCACGACTTGGCAGACACATCTGAAAAAGTCATTTCGAATTTATTCTGTGAAATAAAAAAAGAAAAAGAAGAAGTGATGTTTGGGATGCCAAACCACGTAACTGAATTCACAGATGGATTTCACAGCGATCCTGCGCTTCCTCCAAGGACGATGGCAGTGGTTGAATTTATACATCGAGGCGCCACGGGCTATTTTATCCCTCTTAAACTAATTTGCAGTAAATGGTTCCTTTACAGCACAGCCCAGGGGAATGTTTGATCCTTCATCCCGGAGCTCTCCGCAGGAGGATGTCTCTGAACAGAGATGGCTTACACCATCCGTCATAGAACACACTAAGAGAGCTCATATAACCTAAATATACACACAATTTACAGTCCTATGGTGCTGCGTATTCCCGTCCCCCATACCTGTTATAGGACATAATAGAAAGAAGGCTTTCCAAACACCCCAGACATATTATTGTACAGCAATTAAATCTCCCTCTGCTTAATTGCTAAGGGAAAGGCAAGTTGTGTTTTCCTTTCATTTACAAGAAAGTATTCCAGTTGAGCATTAATCTCCGGTACTTCAGCCCCCCCCTAACGTGTATTTTTCCACTTCTCCTCACACCGATTAAAAGAAGCAGCCGGCAACTCCATAACATCAAGCGTATTTATTGTGAAGCCTTCACAGGGAGTACAGTCACCGATAGCTGAGATACCGAACGTTTGCTTGTGGCAGAGACCGCACTGTGTGCTCGGGGTGTCCTCCTGCATTCCACATTAGCGATGGCAGGCTGCCACACCCAACAGGTACACAATGCAACCCAATGTCACAGGTAATGTACCGTATTTATCTGCCTATAGCGCACACCGGCGTAAAGTGCACACCCCTAATGTAGAAGGGAAATTCCTGGAGAAAAAAAAATTGAATTACTTACAGTTTTGTTGTCTTGTCCGGCGTCCATTGGCGGCCTTCTCCGTGGTGGTGTCCTCCCTGCTTCTCCCGTGCTGTTGTTGAGCCGATTCCCGCGCTGTGTTTGAACGCCTCCGCCGACATATACCGAGCGCAGTACACTCGGGCACGCTCGGCTCCTCTCGCATAAAGGCTAGGAGACGGCACAGGGCGTGACCGCGAGCGGAGCCGAGCCTGGCAGAGTGTACTGCGCTCGGTATATGTCGGCGGCCGGTTCAAACACAGCGCGGGAAGCGGGTATCGGCGTATATCGCGCAACTACGATTTCCCCCTGATTTTAAGGGGGAAAAAGTGCGCGGTATACGCCGATAAATACGGTTGTCGTGGTAGATCTCCACCCCTCAAAGGTTGGTGACCCCTTAGCTAGAGGAATGTGGACAGAAGACACAGCTTGGACACATTTTATTTGGGCGGGTCTTCACAGTACCACACTGATGGTTTTATCGGCACAATCTGGTGCTATAGAAAGAGTAGCTCTAGACCAGGGGTCTCAAACTGGTGGCCTTTCAGCTGTTGCGAAACTACAAGTCCCATCAGGCATTGCAAGGCCAACAGTTACAAGCGTGACTTCCTTGGACACAGAGGCATGATGGGACTTGTAGTTCTGCAACAGCTGGAGGGTCGCCAGTTTGAGACCCCTGCTCTAGAGCATAGGTCTTCAAACTACGGCCCTCCAGTTGTTCAGGAACTACAATTCCCATCATGCCTAGTCATGTCTGTGAATGTCAGTGTGTTACAATGCCTCATGGGATGTGTAGTTCTACAACAGCTGGAGGGCTGTAGTTTGAGGATCCCTGCTCTAGAGGAACGTTGTTTTTGTTGCTCAGAGTGATCAAACTTCTTCTAGCAGAATGTGTTTGAATGGTTACAGTATGTATCCAATATAGGAAATAACCCAACGCTGTTACTGATTCTTATCAAATATGGAAAGGAATGTTGCTCTGGGATGGTCTAGCTATATTTCTTTGCATGCTTTAGCTGTCCTGTGATCACATATGAGGAGGATTATAGCTAGCGCCCTCTACCATGGCTTCCATTGTGCTGACATCCCTCCTCAGTGCTCATGCCATGCCTGGAATGTTCATAGGCTGGGTTACTGGTGTAATGTTTGTATTTCTATTTTTAGTAGAAAATTGTTCATTGTATATCACATGGGAGGCATCCCCCCCCCCCCTCCTAATTTACAAAGTTTGGAAGACTCAGCTTGGATAACTGAAAATACAGTGCTTCACAATGGGGGGCTTTACTAAAACCGAAGCACTCAGAATCTGGTGTCGCTGTGCACGGTAGCCAATCAGCTTCTTCCTTTAGCTTATTCAATAAAGCTTTGACAATAAAACCTGGACGCTGATTGGTTACTATGTAGAGCTGCACCAGATTTTGCACGCTCTAGTTTGGGTAAATCTCCCCCCCCAATGTGTTTGCTTCATATTGATTGAACAAACCTATAAATAATGTAATGTGCCTTTAGTGCAGGTTTACTTGCTTTCCCTAATCCCAGTTTCCTGGGGCCACGTTCCACATCTTATATAAGTGATAATTCTATGAGGTGTGAGTGTTGTCTTCCAGCTATGTATAAATGGTGATTCCTGAGGGAACATGTCCACAAATCTCCCAACCTGTTTTTCCTCTTTCTAGATCCCCCTGTTCATAGCTGGCAGGCCTCTCCTCCCATGTGCCATTGTTCTTCGGCCAGAGATAAATGGCGAACTATTTGGCCCGAAGGATCATCTTTTCCACCTGCTCAGTCTTGTACTGATCTTCCTGCTGCTTCGTCATTTCATCATTCCACACACACACAGTTCTCTCTCTCCGCCGGCTCTTCCTAGCAATGTCTACAGACGCTGGGTTATAAAATATCTCATTTAAAGCGATAGTAAACTGCAAAAAATAAAATAATGTGCTAGTCATACATTATGACAGACTTGCCTTAGAACGAAGCCCTCCAGCGGCGTGTGGTCACCACTTAAGGTGCTTCCATCTTCACCCGGGCTTCTTTCTGGGTCAGCGATCCGAATGGTCGATCCGGTGATGACGTCACTCCCGCGCACGTTTAGGACATATCTACTGTACGTATAGGTAGACCTTATTATAGACTAACCTATAGGTAAAAATACTCACACTTTAGTCAGTCAATACAGAATTCACATGATCAGATTTGTACCTCCTTTTTGCAACCAGTCATCTGCTAGAGCTGTAATTCTAAATGGAACACCTGTAATGCCGCATATACACACGATCGGTTTTCCCATCGGAAAAAGTCACATGTGAGCTTTTGGACTGGAATTCCGAACGTGTGTAGGCTCCATCTGACTTTTTCTGTCGGAATTTCCGCCAGCAAAAGTTTGAGAGCTGGTTCTCTATTTTCCAGCCGGAAAAAAATTCCTAGCGGAGAAAACCGTTCGTCTGTATGGAATTCCGCAAAATAACACGCATGCTCAGAATCAAGCAGAAGAGCCAAACTGCCTATTGAACTTACCGTATTTATCGGGGTATTGCGCGCTCCGGCGTATAGCACGCACCCCTAATGTAGACCCGAAATTCCTGTAAAAAAATGTTTTTATTACTTACAGTGTTGGTGTCTTGCCCGGCGTCCATCGGCGGCCTTGTCGGCCCGGCGTCCGTCTGCGGCCTCGGTGGTGTCCTCCCGGCTTCTCCCGCGCTGTCTCCGAGTCGAATCACCGCTTCCCGCGCTCAGTTTGAACGCCTCTGCCGACATATACCAAGCGCAGTACACTCGGGCACGCTCGGCTTCTCACGCATAAACGTCACAGAGCGTGACCACGAGCAAAGCCGAGCCTGGCCGAATGTACTGCGCTCGGTATATGTTGGCGGAGGCGTTCAAACTGAGCGCGGGTATCGGCGTATATCGCGCACCCACAATTTTCTCCTTATTTTAAGGGGGAAAAAGTGTGCGGTATACGTAGATAAATGCGGTAATTGATCTTGGCTTGTCGTACGTGTTGTACGTCACCGCGTTCTTGACGGGGCGGAATTTGGTGTGACCGTGTGTATGCAAGACAAGCTTAAACGAAATTCTGTCGGAAAAAACATCCAAAGGTTTTTCCGACGGGAAAACCGATCGTGTGTACGCGGCATAAGCCTCATCTATTAAGCCCTGGTTCACACTGGTGTGGTTTTTGTCATGCAATTTAACAGTTCAAAATCACATGAAAAGTCACACCCCATTGCCAGCAATGGAACCATTGAAGTCGCAACGACTGAAAAAAAAAAAAAGGTTCCTACACTACTTTTCTTCTTTTTTTTTTATTTGTTTGCGACATGCATTGACTTCTGTTAAAGTCAAACTATAGCCCAAACTTTTCTCTTCATTCTGGATAGAGCGAGTGAGGGTTATAACACCTATCTGTATACTATTGGGGAGATTTGCCTTCACTTTCTGTCCCATAACCAAAAGTGAGAGGAAATCCCTTGCAAATTAAGGGAATTCCTTGGGGACCCCCCAGATGACTAGAAGGTGTGTGCCCATTGGAAGAAATCACTGCTATTACTTTTCTGGGGACTTTTCTTTCACTTTTAATGATAATGGTAAACAGAACAAATAGAGAAGGTCAATCTCCCTAACATGGATGAGCGCAGGCAACAATAAAAACCTGACAGGTGTTCTAATCCCTCATCTACACACTAAAAAAAAAAGTTTTGCCGTTGGTTATACTTTAAATGAAGTTGCAAGCCGCACTGAAATCTGAGGTGCAAATTGCACTGATTTGCGGCTTGGGAAAATGTCTGTTATAATGAGCCTTTACAGCCAATCAGATTCTGGGCAGCACTGAAAAATGAAAGCCAGTATGTGCGACTCTATATTCCTGTGGCCCCCCAATACTCTTCAGGTGTTTTTTATTTCTGGTTAGTATGTGGTAATACAACAATAATGACATTTCCTCAGGACAGCGGATCGATTTTCATCCTGCACCCCCAGCTCTGGCTGACACCGAGCCGCATAATTCCCATCAGTGATGCCATCTACACCCCCCCCCCTGAGGTGTTCAGATGGTGTTGCTGGAGATCAGCTGTTCACAAATCTGATCTAATCCATGAGAAGCTCCCAGTCCAGCCCAATCCCACCTACAGATTGTAACATGTTTCCACTGCAGCCTGTAATTATAGGAATCCTCCCTTATGTGGCCATTTATCTGCCTGCCAACTCCCCCCCACATACCAAGTAGCTGGTGGACCCTGCCCTACGCTATCTCTATAAGTCTATAATACCTACAGACTCCATACAAAAAAAAAAACAATCTGTATACTGCCACTTCTAGTTAGTAAAACTGTGCACATGCTGTGTGTCAGCTAACACATGGCAGTGCTCTTCTGCTCCACTAGGGGGCCTGTACTGTGTAAGACTCCTACCAGTGCAGGGACAAGTCGTCTCCATCCACCTGTACAGCAACGTTTCAATCCCTCCCCACAACACAGTACCCCATCCCAGCTGACGTCTCCAACCACCATCACTTCTCTACATTCACTATGTATTGTACACATCACATCCAGGGCAATCTTCACACGCATAGTAAAATCTGCATTTATTGCTTAAAACCCCCCCCAAACAGTTATATCAGCCCTGTATATTAAATGGTGAGAGTTGCAATTTTTTTTGTTGCACGATATTTGCACAAATGTTTCTCAAATATTTTTTTTTATTTTGCGATAAAATAAATGTTAGTCACACAAAATAAAACACACAATTAAATGTTATTTCTGAGCCCATCCAGTATATGTGAAGCTGTATTGCCAGCACTCAGATAGCCCTGGTGGCAGCATACAGCCTGTCATTGATAGGAATGTGTGCTGCTGTACTTGTGTATACAGAGGTGGCATAATGAATACAGAGTACCTGTGGCATCATGAATACAGAGTACCTGTGGCATCATGAATACAGAGTACCTGTGGCATCATGAATACAGAGTACCCGTGGCATCATGAATACAGAGTACCCGTGGCATCATGAATACAGAGTACCCGTGGCATCATGAATACAGAGTACCCGTGGCATCATGAATACAGAGTACCCGTGGCATCATGAATACAGAGTACCCGTGGCATCATGAATACAGAGTACCCGTGGCATCATGAATACAGAGTACCCGTGGCATCATGAATACAGAGTACCCGTGGCATCATGAATACAGAGTACCCGTGGCATCATGAATACAGAGTACCCGTGGCATCATGAATACAGAGTACCCGTGGCATCATGAATACAGAGTACCCGTGGCATCATGAATACAGAGTACCCGTGGCATCATGAATACAGAGTACCCGTGGCATCATAAATACAGAGTACCCGTGGCATCATGAATACAGAGTACCCGTGGCATCATGAATACAGAGTACCCGTGGCATCATGAATACAGAGTACCCGTGGCATCATGAATACAGAGTACCCGTGGCATCATGAATACAGAGTACATGTGGCATCATGAATACAGAGTACCTGTGGCATCATGAATACAGAGTACCTGTGGCATCATGAATACAGAGTACCTGTGGCATCATGAATACAGAGTACCTGTGGCATCATGAATACAGAATACCTGTGGCATCATGAATACAGAATACCTGTGGCATCATGAATACAGAATACCTGTGGCATCATGAATACAGAGTACCCGTGGCATCATGAATACAGAGTACCCGTGGCATCATGTATACAGAGCACCCGTGGCCTCATGTATACAGAGCACCCGTGGCCTCATGAATACA
Source organism: Rana temporaria (assembly GCF_905171775.1). Lineage (NCBI taxonomy): Eukaryota > Metazoa > Chordata > Amphibia > Anura > Ranidae > Rana > Rana temporaria. The sequence continues at coordinate 11,796,969 of NC_053500.1, read as the reverse complement.
GAGTACCCGTGGCATCATGAATACAGAGTACCCGTGGCATCATGAATACAGAGTACCCGTGGCATCATGAATACAGAATACCTGTGGCATCATGAATACAGAATACCTGTGGCATCATGAATACAGAGTACCTGTGGCATCATGAATACAGAATACCTGTGGCATCATGAATACAGAATACCTGTGGCATCATGAATACAGAATACCTGTGGCATTGAGGATACAGAGTACCCGTGGTGTCATGAATACAGAGTACCCGTGGCGTCATGAATACAGAGTACCCGTGGCGTCATGAATACAGAGTACCCGTGGCGTCATGAATACAGAGTACCCGTGGCGTCATGAATACAGAGTACCCGTGGCGTCATGAATACAGAGTACCCGTGGCGTCATGAATACAGAGTACCCGTGGCGTCATGAATACAGAGTACCCGTGGCGTCATGAATACAGAGTACCCGTGGCGTCATGAATACAGAGTACCCGTGGCGTCATGAATACAGAGTACCCGTGGCATCATGAATACAGAGTACCAGCATCTGCAAAAAAACTAAACATTTTTTTATTTATTTTTTTGCAAGCTCTTGTACGACGTACTTGTGTTTATAATGGGACCTCTGTATACATGAGTACAGCGGCACACAGCCATTCGTGTTACTGACAGGTGAAAATACAGCTTCAATTACAGTGAATGGGCTCAAGGATCCAGTAAAAGACATACTTAGATTTTTTTTTACATTGTGTCAAGTAAATAGATACCAAACATGCCAGTCCTTAAAATTGCACGCACCCGTTAAATAGTGAAAAACAACAATACACACAATTACCATAGCTAATGATTGTTGAACCTGTGGCCCTCCAGCTGTTGCGGAACTACAAGTCCTATGAGGCATTGCAAGGCTGACAGTTAACAAGCATAACTCCCAAAGGCTGAGGCATGATGAGACTTGTAGTTCAGCAATAGCTGGAGGGCCACAGGTTGAGCACTCATGCCATAGGTGATGCTTTGATGGACTTGAGGTGGCACAGACTGATTACCCTGTGTTAGTCCTGAGGTGGCACAGACCACTTCCTTGTGTTTTGTGCGTGGTGACGTCACAAGCGATGGCTCCGCCCTACACGTTTCGTCATAGATAACATCCAGAGGTTCAGAAGACGTGCTTGGTCACTATGCTCTACAATATAATAGGAATGAGCACAAGGTTACAATGCAGTTGTGTCGGGATCCTGCTGTCTCCCCCAGACACACATCCACCTCTCCACTCTCCCTGGAGAGGTGGATGTGTGTCCGGGGGAGACAGCAGCATTCGGAGAGTGCAGGAGAGCGTCCTGTGGATCGATTACAGTTTGGAGGTGGAGGATGATCGGATGATTCAGTTTAGCAGTGCTTGTTAAACTCAGCCTTCTGGTGAGTATAAACCCGCAAAGGGGAGTGTGACACACGGGAGAAGCAATTTGAAGTGGAGTGTACACGGTGGAAGTTGCCTACAGTGGAGAGCACACTATATCCTAGAAGCACTTTTTCACTGGACTCTGAGGGCCAGATTCTCGTACAGCAGCGTATCTTTGCGCGGGCGTAACGTATCTGATTTACGTTATGCCTCCACAACTTAGACGGGCAAGTGCTGTATTCTCAAAGCAACCGTAAGTTGCGGCGGTGTAGTGTAAATCGGCCGGCGTAAGCCCGCCTAATTCAAATTTGGAACAGGGGGGCGTGTGTTATGTAAAATAGCCATGACCCGACGTGATTGACGTTTTTCGAGAAGGGCGCATTCGCCGTCCGTGGACATATCCCAGTGTGCATTGCTCCAAATACGTCGCAAGGACGTATTGGTTTCGCCGTGAACGTATATTACGTCCAGCCCTATTCACGGACGACTTACGCAAACGACGTAAAATTTTGTCGCGGGAACGACGGCCATACTTAACATTGGTACGCCGCATATACGCCTCATATAGCAGGGGTAACTTTACGCCGGGAAAAGCCTAACGTAAACGGCATATCTGTACTGCGTCGGCCGGGCGTACGTTCGTTAATTCGCGTATCTAGCTTAATTTACATATTTCTAGGCGTAAATCAGCTTACACGCCCCTAGGGGCCAGTGTAAATATGCAGTTACGATCCGACGGCGTAAGAGACTTACGCCGGTCGAATCTAATAGAAATCTATGCGTAACTGATTCTATAAATCAGGCGCATAGATACGACCGGCCAGACTCAGAGATACGACGGCGTATCTGGAGATACGCCGTCGTATCTCTTTTGAGAATCTGGACTCTGACACTTTTTCTGTCCTCCAGAACTATTTCTCTTATGGACTATCATAGGAAAGAGGGGTCACGTTTGAATAGTGACAACTAGCGCTGCTTTAGTAATCAATAACTTTACTTGTTGTAGATTTACTAATTTTGTTTTATATCTAAAGCCAACCTATGGATGTAGTGTGGAAGGATAACACCCTCTGCCAGGTTTTTATTGCTTTCTGTTCTTATGAATCCTGGTTGTCACTGTGGCTGAAAGTAGGCAGGCATACATTTTAGGTTGTCACCAGAACAAGGAGTAAGGGGAAATCTCAGTTTTATACACTGAGCAGCCCCGGTGTAGACAGGTGACGGACTGATGCAGTGCTTGTGGTGTATGCACAGAGCTCTCTGTACAGTGCTGGTGGTGTATGCACAGAGCTCTCTGTACAGTGCTGGTGGTGTATGCACAGAGCTCTCTGTACAGTGCTGTGAGGAAGCCGGGACAGATGTTACCTATTTCCTGCCCGGGGACATTGTACGGCCTCTGTAACGCTGACTCTTCCAGATTTGTCAGGCCAGCTGGGAGTAGAGGCCGTGCGATGTGCGGAAGTTAGATGAGCTCATACACAATTACCTAATTGTTTTCTTGAGCAACACGGGATGTCACAGGACAGAGATGCTTCCAAGGTGTGTGAAGTGTTTGAAGCATGCCATGCTCCCAGCAAGGGAAACATCAATCTACTACACAGGCGGAGCGACAAACTTTTATTAGTGTTTTTCCTGACCGAGATCAGACATGAATTTGGATGTATTCTGGTAGCTGTGAGGAATACGGGTCCAAGAACAATATGCGGTTCAAAACTGCTGTATAGAAACCATAACGATCTTTTATGAAGGTCATAAGAGCTGTTATATGGGGGGGGGGGGGCTTCCTTCATAAAGAGAACTGCAGCACAGGACACCACACAGTGATCGAGGGGGGCTTCCTTCATAAAGAGAACTGCAGCACAGGACGACACACAGTGATCGGGGGGGGGGGGCTTCCTTCATAAAGAGAACTGCAGCACAGGACGACACACAGTGATCGGGGGGGGGGGCTTCCTTCATAAAGAGAACTGCAGCACAGGACAGCACACAGTGATCGGGGGGGGGGCTTCCTTCATAAAGAGAACTGCAGCACAGGACGGCACACAGTGATCGGGGGGGGCTTCCTTCATAAAGAGAACTGCAGCACAGGACGGCACACAGTGATCGGGGGGCTTCCTTCATAAAGAGAACTGCAGCACAGGACGGCACACAGTGATCGGGGGGGGGCTTCCTTCATAAAGAGAACTGCAGCACAGGACGGCACACAGTGATGGGGGGGGGGGCTTCCTTCATAAAGAGAACTGCAGCACAGGACGACACACAGTGATCGGGGGGGGCTTCCTTCATAAAGAGAACTGTAGCACAGGACGGCACACAGTGATGGGGGGGGGGGGCTTCCTTCATAAAGAGAACTGCAGCACAGGACGGCACACAGTGATCGGGGGGGTGGCTTCCTTCATAAAGAGAACTGCAGCACAGGACAGCACACAGTGATCGGGGGGGGGGGGGGGGCTTCCTTCATAAAGAGAACTGCAGCACAGGACGGCACACAGTGATCGTGGGGGGGGCTTCCTTCATAAAGAGAACTGCAGCACAGGACAGCACACAGTGATCGAGGGGGGCTTCCTTCATAAAGAGAACTGCAGCACAGGACGGCACACAGTGATCCGGGGGCTTCCTTCATAAAGAGAACTGCAGCACAGGACGGCACACAGTGATCGGGGGGGGGGGCTTCCTTCATAAAGAGGACTGCAGCACAGGACAGCACACAGTGATGGGGGGGGGTTTCCTTCATAAAGAGAACTGCAGCACAGGACAGCACACAGTGATGGGGGGGGGCTTCCTTCATAAAGAGAACTGCAGCACAGGACGGCACACAGTGATCGGGGGGGGGCTTCCTTCATAAAGAGAACTGCAGCACAGGACGACACACAGTGATCGGGGGGGGGCTTCCTTCATAAAGAGAACTGCAGCACAGGACGGCACACAGTGATCGGGGGGGGGGGGCTTCCTTCATAAAGAGAACTGCAGCACAGGACAGCACACAGTGATGGGGGGGGGGGGCTTCCTTCATAAAGAGAACTGCAGCACAGGACGACACACAGTGATCGGGGGGGCTTCCTTCATAAAGAGAACTGCAGCACAGGACGGCACACAGTGATTGGGGGGGGGGCGCTTCCTTCATAAAAAGAACTGCAGCACAGGACGGCACACAGTGATCGGGGGGGGGGGGCTTCCTTCATAAAGAGAACTGCAGCACAGGACGGCACACAGTGATCGGGGGGGGGGGGGAGCTTCCTTCATAAAGAGAACTGCAGCACAGGACGGCACACAGTGATCGGGGGGGGGGGCTTCCTTCATAAAGAGAACTGCAGCACAAGACGGCACACAGTGATCGGGGGGGGGGGCCTCCTTCATAAAGAGAACTGCAGCACAGGACGGCACACAGTGATCGGGGGGGACGGACGGACGGACACACCTTATATTGTCTATAAAATTTCTCAGTTGTGATGAACATGCAAAGTGTTACAACCTCTGTATAAATTTGCACTGCTGTCGGCCTTCACTTCCTGTCCTGAGACTTGCCAATGCAGTGCTGTGAGCTCCCTCTCTGGACAAATGATACATAAAGAATGCACTTCAGAGAAAAGAAACAGGAAGTGCAGCTCACAGCAGTTCCCCCTGGTAGGCATCAGGACAGGAAGTGATGGGAAATATTCCCTGTGTGCACACAGACAGCAACCTGATGGATTTACCTGCTTTCTTTAGCTTTCATTCACACAGCTGCCGTACACACAGTCAATGGAACCATTTTATTTCTGTGCCCGGGAGTACAGGTGTTTACATACAGCTGCCTGTACAAATCAATGATAGGCTGCGGCTGTAAGCTGGTAACTGAACATCTGAGCGTTTACAGGTGTACTGGGATGGATGTTTGCACCCAGGTCTGGTAATCTGTCTCTTTATACGCTTCTCTTGCTATGTGCGGCCCCCTGCAGCTCTGTAACCTGTAAGGAGGGTTATTACCCTGTAAGGTTTATTTTTACCATCTGTATCCCTTTGGAGAGATTTCCATTCACTTCCTGTCCCATAGCCAAAACAGGAAGTAAGAGCAAATTAACCACTTGCCCACTGTTGGCCATCATACGACATCCTGGGCTTTAAAAAGTGGAGATATCTGAATGATGGATGCAGCTACAGGCATCATTTAAAAATAACAACATAAAAGCAATCATAACGGCTGTTCAGCTGCTTGATTGCTTTTATAGGCAGCGGGAGGGGACTCTGGTCTCTCCCGTGCGATCAGGGAGCCAGAGAAGGAAACCTCTGGCGGTGGTGGTTTACCATAGAGCTGACCGAGGACCGGTCCCCGGCCATCTCTATGACCCTCTTAGGCCGGAAGCGATTTCACTTCCGGCACCGACAGATGTAAACCCTGTCGTTTTTGTAGTTGTTTTTTCTTTTTTTTTTTATCTCAGGTAGACCCCACATCTCTCCATAAAGAGGACCTGTCATGCCTTATTCCTATTACGAGATGTTTAAGTTTCTTGTAATAGGAATAAAAGTGATCAAAAAATGTAAGAGCCGGTTCACACACAGGCGGCACGACTTTGGGGGCGACTCGGCAAAGCGATCTCAAGGCGACTTGAGAGGCAACTTGCAAAATTACTTCTGTATTGAAGTCAATGCAAGTCTCCTCGAGTCGTCCCCAAAGTCGTACAAGAACCTTTTTCTTAGTCGGAGCGACTTGCGCCGCTCCTATTAGAACGGTTCAATTGACTACTGCGGACCGCGACTTGTCAGGCGGCTGAGTCGCCTGACAGGTCGCCCCTGTGTGAACCGGCTCTTAGGGAAAGTGTAAAAATAAAAATCAAATAAACAATAAATAAAACTTTTTTTTTTTTTTTAACCATCCCCACCCCCACGTGCACGCACGCAGAAGCGAACTCATATGTAGGTCGCACCCACGTATGTAAACCACACGTGACATATCACCAGGAACGTTAGAGCAAGAGAAAAAAGTCTAGCCCAAGACGACCTCTGTAACTCTAAACTAGTAACCTGTTAACATTTATCTACAGTACAGTATCATCCTTTTGACGCCATTTCACGAGCGTGCGCTATTTTAAAGCGTGACATGTTGAGGCATCTATTTACTCGGTGTAACATCATCTTTCACATTATACAAAACAATTGTGCTAACATTAGTGTTTTTTTTTTTTTTAATTAATGAAAGTTTTTTTTATAAACGCTTTTGAAAAATTGTTGCGTGAATACCGTTTGACATAAAAAAAAGGGTCTCTGCAAAAAAATATATATATAATGTTTGTGGATTCTAAGGAATTTTAGAGCAAAAATAACAGATTTTTACAAGCGGGAGAGGAATGTCAGAATGGAATTTCTTGGGTTTACCCCCCCCCCCCCCCCCAGGTCACCAGAACTAGTGTCCCATTGGACGGTTTCGCCTCTATTTCTGGGGACAACTCAGAAATGTGGGATTTTCTTTTACTTTCACTGATAATGGTAAACAGAACAAATAGAGAAAGGGTGACTCTCCCTAAGGCCCCATACACACGAGAGGATCCATCCGCTGAAAAATCTCAGCGGATCGGTTTCAGCGGATAGATCCCCTGGTGTGTACGTTTCCGCGGATATTTCCAATTTCCAGCAGATAAAAATTTGTAGACATGCTAACAAATCTATCTTCTGGAATCGGCTCCAGCGGATCGATCCGGTGGTCTGTACAGACTCACCGGATCGATCCGTCCGAACCCGTCCCTCGCATGCGTCGTAATGATTCGACGCATGCGTGGATATCCTTATATGACCACGTCGCCGCGGCGACACGTCACCGCGATGGTAATTCGGCGCGGATTTCGATCCGATGGTGTGTACACTCCATCGGATCAAAATCCTCAGAGGATTTATCCGCGGATACGGTCCGGCGGACCGTATCCGCGGATCAATCCTATCGTGTGTACCAGGCCTAAAGGGTGTCGCACAGCAATAAAAGCTGACAGGTGTTCTAATCCCTCTCCACTCTATCCAAGACGGAAAGTATAGCAGAGAGGACGGAGCGCCGCGGTGTTTACTGGGGAAGAGTCTTTGTTTACTGGTGGACGTCCTGTGACATGAGTTTGGGAGCAGAATGGTGTTTAGCCTTAGGAGATTGTAACATCTGTGCCTCAAATATTGTCATCTCAGAAAAGCACTTAATGCCATGAATTAGTCGGGTTTCAGTTACTATGTTACCACGGAGGATGAATGACAGAATGCTGCTCAGTCAATGTGTCCTTCTGCTGGGGGCTATCTAGGTGGAGTCACATAATAGTGGCTACACTAACTATCCACTCACCTTAGTCCTGGGGGACACACAACCTGTTCTGCTGTAACCTCTGAATAGAGAAAGCATATGGAGGAACAGATTGATACCTCCGGCCAGCAGGGTGGTGATGATACCCATCTATTCTGGATAGGTATCAGGTGGATGGTTACACTGGGCAGGAGGCCGGCTAACAGTGATACCTCTCTGTCCTGGGTAAGTATCAGGTGGATGGGAGATGGAAATCGGCTTCTGATTCTCATCATCACCTGAATCTGTCCAAAAAATAAATAAATCTCTGATTTTCTATTCCAAAAAGGTCCACCCTCATAATCATTGTAATGCTGAGTTATATTCCCATCCCCCATAAAAACGTTCACTTCTCGCCGACCACATAAAGCGTAATACACTCACCGGCCACTTTATTAGGTACACCTTGCTATTCCTGGGTTGGACCCCCTTTTGCCTTCATTCTTGGTGGCATAGATAGAACAAGGTGTTGGAAACGTAGTGATCCATAGTGATATGATGGTACGGCTGCACGATTCTGGCCAAAATGAGAATCACGATTCTTTTGCTTAGAATGAAGATTACGATTCTCAAAAACGTTTTTTTTTTTTACTGTGGTAATAGTCAAAATATATATTATAAGGGCCAGTGGTTGCCGGTATTTTAAGTCCACTCCTCACATGCCCCCCTTTAATAGCCTGATACTCCAGTTTCCTCCAACTCCAATAGCATGCTGGCAGGTTAGCTCCCGTCTACATTAGACCTAATGGGCCAGATTCACAAAGAGATACGACGGTGTATCGACAGATACACCATCGTATCTCTGACTTACACTGGTCCTATCTATGCGCCTGATTCATAGAATCAGATACGTATAGATAGGACTAAGATCTGACAGGTGTAACTGTGTTACACTGTCGGATCTTTTTTTCAATTTAAAAATGGCGCCGGGGGCGTTCCCGCTGATTTACCTTGAATAATATGTAAATCAGCGAGATACGCAAATTCACGAACGTACGTGGACCCGACGCAGTCTTCTTACGACGTTTCCGTAGCGGCTTTCCCGTCGTATACTTACCCCTGCTTTTATCAGGCGCAGCGAATGTTAAGTATAGCCGGCGTTCCCGCATCGAATTTGAATTTTCGAACGTCGTTTGCGTACGCCGATTCACAAACACGCGCGTCGCAAGTCACGCTCACGTCGAAACCACTGACGTCCTAGTGACGTCAGTGGGAGCAATGCACGCCGGGAAATTCCCCGGACGGCGCATGCGCATTTAAATCGGCGCGGGAACGCGCCTGATTTAAACAGTACACTCCCCCTAGCCGCGGAATTTGAATTCCGCCGGGGGATTTAGGATCCGCCGCCGCAAGTTTGGAGGCAAGTGGTTTGTGAATTAGCCACTTGCCTCTCAAACTTGCGGGAGCGGATCTTAAATCACGTAGATCGAGCGGATCTATAGATCCGCTGATCTACGTGAATCTGGCCCAATATGTGTATGTGAGTTTGAGACTTCGAGTGTAAGCTCCATGAGATCAGGGACTGATGAGAAATGTACAATATGCAAATTGTTGGTGCTGTATACATACTAATAATTTTATTATTAATATCTAGCAATTGGGGCACATGGAAATGCCAATTGAAGGCACCGTCTCTGTGCCACCCCTCAACATACAGAACACAACCCAGTACCCACTATGCCTTTCCTCCCTATTCAGAGCACAGCCCAGCACCATCTCTATGCCATCCCCTATATACAGTGCCCAGCCACATCTGTGGATGGATGGCCCTTAGGCCCCTTTCACATGGGGCGGATCAGTAATGATCCGCCCTGTGAACCTCCGCTTGCTCAGCGGGGATCGCTCCTCTGAGCCGGCGGATGACAGGGCGGTCCCCGCACACTGTGTAGGGACCGCCCTGTCAGATCTCCACTCTCCCCTATGGGGGGATCAGATGAACACGGACCGTCTGTCCGTGTTCACCCTGATCCGATCCACAGAAGGATGGAAAAGTAGGTTTTTCCTCCGTCACACTTTGGCGGATTGGAGCGGGTCGGATGTCAGTGGGCATGTCACCGCTGACATCCGCGGCTCCATAGAGGAGCACAGAGCGCCCGTTCAGGTCCGCAAAAAAAACTGTCAGGCGGACCCGATCGGGCCGCCCGTGTGAAAGGGGCCCTTACTGTAGTGGTTTCAATGGGCTCTTAAAGCAGAACTAAACTCTCTCAATCAGCATGAACAATTGTTCTTCCTTATGCTGGAAACGGTGGCACGTGGTAGATTGGGGGGCCCTTCTGCCACTTTTTAGCCGCTTGGACCCCCAAAAATGGAATTGCTGCAGCTAAAGAATGCTGAAGCCATCCTGCAGCTATCACCGGCACTTCCCGGGGGCGCAGGTTGGGAAGTGGTAACAACAAAACGGCATAATATGTGAAAACACCATTCCATTCATATGTAACTCTCACTGGCCCTCTAGTCCTGTTAGTGTTTGTTATTTGCAATTGTTTGTCCTGCACTCTTCTTATCTGCACTGAGAAGGATTCAAAGAAATTCAAATGACAGCTCATTAGCAAACTAATGCAGCAAAATACAGAAAGCTCAGCCAGAACTGAATGGATTATGCAGTAACAGCAATGTTTAAATGTGACCTCCAGGCGGATATAAAGGACACAAATTAATGCAGCTCTGTGTTCATTATTGGATCATTAAATGTCATTTTTAAATGCAAACAGTGTAAGTTTACCCTTGCTGTATTGCAGAGCTGGGTAAATCTAATGCCGCGTACACACCATCACTTTATGTGATGGAAAAAAACGACGTTTTTAAAAACGTCACTTTAAATGATCGCGTGTGGGGGAAAACGTTGTTTTATGTCTTCTGAAAAACGACAAAAAAAATTGAAGCATGCTTCAATTTTATGTGTCGTTTTTCAAAACGTCGTTTTTTACTTCTCAGAAATTGACCGTGTGTAGCAAAAAACGTAGTTTAAAACAACGTTTTTACACCCGCGCATGCCCAGAAGCTAGTTATGAAGCGAGCTTCAATGGAAAAACGTGGTGAACGTAACCTCACTTTGCAAGATCATTGTGAGAAAAACGATGGTGTGTAGGCAACTTCGTCTTTGAAAATTGAAGTTTCAAAAACGTCATTTTTTACTTCACAGAAAATGTCGTTTTTTTTCATCACATAAAGTGATGGTGTGTATGCGGCATAAGGACTGGATAAACAGAAATAGCAATTCTTTGGAAGATGAAGCAGTCCCCATATATGTATCTCACCGTTGTGTGTATTTAGCGCTTTGGCTGGAGTTGAGTTTTAATGTATTTGCATCTCTGGATGTCACAGATTCTGGGGTACAAGTTGTGATATTTTCAACTGATGTTGGCATTAAAAGCGGGAGTTCACCCATTTAAAAAAAAAAAAAAAATCTCCCCTTAGCTTCCTGCTCGTTCGGTCTAGGGGAATCGGCTATTTGTATTAAAATATGAGCAGTACTTACCCGTTTTCGAGCTGCATCTTCTTCCGTCGCTTCCGGGTATGGGTCTTCGGGAGCGGGCGTTCCTTCTTGATTGACATTCTTCCGAGAGGCTTCCGACGGTCGCATCCATCGCGTCACTCGTAGCCGAAAGAAGCCGAACGTCGGTGCGGCTCTATACTGCGCCTGCGCACCGACGTTCGGCTTCTTTCGGAAAATCGTGACGCGATGGATGCGACCGTCGGAAGCCTCTCGGAAACCTGTCAATCAAGAAGGAACGCCCATTCCCGAAGCCCATACCCGGAAGCGACGGAGAGGATGCGTCTCGTAAACGGGTAAGTACTGCACATATTTTAAAATAAATAGCCGATTCCCCTAGTAATAACGAGCAGGAATCTAAGGGGAAAAAGTGCCCTCTAAGGGTGAACCCCCGCTTTAAATTGCATCAGTGTTTAGGGTAAAGTGATAGTAAAGTTTTTTTTCTTAGTTAAAAATAATAAACATGTCATACTTACCTGGTCTGTGAAATGGTTTTGCACAAAGCAGCCCTGATCCTCCTCTTCTCTTCTTAGGTCCCTCTTTGGTGCTCCTGGCCCCTCCCTCCTGTTGAGTGCCCCCACAGCAAGCAAGCTTGCTATGGGGTCACCCGAGCCACAGCTCCCTATGTCCATTTAGACACAGAGCGCCGACCCTGCCCATGTTCTCTCCTCATTGGCTGACTGACAGCAGTGGTAGCCAATGGTGCCGCACTGCGGTCTCAGCCGATGAGGAGGAGAGTCCCGGGCAGCCAAGACACTCCTGCAACATCACTGGATGGACCTCAGGTAAGTATGAGGGGGGCTGCTGCACACAGAAGGCTTTTTATCCTAATGCATAGAATGCATTAAGATAAACAACCTTCTGCCTCTACAACCACTTTAAGTTTTTATATATATATATATATCACCACACATACAGCAATACGGGCAGTCCCTGGGTTACAAACAATATTCTGTAGATGTGTTTTGACGTCGAATGTGTATGTGAGTTGGAACGGGTACATTTTTGAAGTATAACTCTAGCCCAAATTTTTTTTTTAAGTTTTGGATAAATAGCGTAGGGAAGGGTTAACACCCCTGTAACGTTTGTTTTGCTGTCTGTGCCCCTGTTCAGAAGATTTAAACTCACTGGGCCAGATCCACAAAGAACTGCCTATCTTTAGGCAGGCGTAGCGTATCTCAGATACACTACGCCGCCGTAACTTAGAGCGTAGTTTCCTTATCCAGAAACAATTTGCGCCGTAAGTTACGGCGGCGTAGCGTAAATGTGCCGGCGTAAGCGCGCCTAAATCAAATGAGGAACAGGGGGGCGTGTTTTATGTAAACTAAGCATGACCCCACATAAATTACGCTTTTTTCGAATGGCGCATGCTCAGTATCACGTCGAATTTTCAAATGAAATTACGCCCACTCAAATCCTAGACGACGTGAACGTAACTTACGCAAAGCCCTATTCGCGAACGATTTACGTGAACGATGGAAAATTCGACTCTGTCCCGACGTCCATACCTAACATTGCGTACACCTCATAGAGGCAGGGGTAACGTTACGCCGAAAAAAGTCTTACGTAAACGACGTAAAAAAATGCGGCGGACGTACGTTTGAGGATCGGCGTATCTAGCTAATTTGCATACTCTACACGGAAATCAACAGAAGCGCCACCTAGCGGCCAGCGTAAATATGCACCTAAGATCCGACGGCGTACTAAGACGTATGTCAGTCGGATCGAGCCCACATTCAGTCGTATCTTGTTTTGTGGATACAAAACAAAGATACGCGGGCGCATCGTAGAACTTACGTGGCGTATCAATAGATACCCCGGCGTAAGTTCTTTGTGGATCTGGCCCACTCTCTATACCCTGTGACAATTTTGATTTTGAAAATTTTGGGCTGTTATGTAAACACAGATTGGTGATAAACTCTAAGAGCCGGTTCACACTGGGGCCACTTGCGATCCGACTTCATGTCGCCTCAAGTCGCGCTGTAGAGAAAAACAATGGAAGTGAATGGGAGCGGTGTTAATACACACGACTCAAGGCGATCCGACTTCAGAAAAGGTTCCTGTACTACTTCAATCCGACTTGTAGGCGATTTGTACCCATTGATTTCAATGGAAGTCGCCTCAGAAGTCGGATCTCTGTCTTAACTGAAGCTACTTTCCAGGAAGATAACATACATTTCTCAGGCAAACCCCTCCCTCCCTCCCCCTCCCTCTCCCAGAGCTGATTGTTGTTTTATTTGCCACTGGAAAGTCTCCTGTCCTGGAGACGACTTCAAGTCGTGTTGTAAATCGCCCCAGATCGCCCTGTGGTTCATGTTCAAGTCGTGTCGGAGTCGCCTCTGAAAGTCGCGCTGGAAGTCGTGTCGCCCTAGTGTGAACCGACTCTAAGGCCCCTTTCACATGTGCGGACCGTCCGTTCGTCCGCTTTTTACAAGTCCGTTTACCTGTAATGCATCCCTATGGGATCGCGTCCGTTAGCAGATGGAGCATCCGCTAACGTCCGCAACCATCCGCGTCCGCAAAGATCCGCCTTTGCGGATGGAAGAAAACCCTATTTTTCTTCCATCCGGCGGAACGGATCGAATGAAGACGGACAGACGTTCCGTCTTTATCCGATTCCCCATAGGAGAGAGCGGAGGAAAGACAGGGCGGTCTCTGAACAGTGTGCGGGGACCGCCCTGTCCGCCGACATCTCAGCGGGGTTTACGGATGATCCCCGCTGAGCCAACGGACACAAACGGAGCGGACACAAAAACGGTCCGCTCCGTGTGAAAGAGGCCTAAACCTACTCTCAGCCACTTTCTAAGACTAATCTATCTAGCCCTGTAAAGCAAAAAAATCTCTGTACTTGCCTATTCTGCAGCCGCTTTGGTCCGTTCACACGCTGAGCTGTCAGCAGCTTCGTCCATGTGTGGGAGAGAGCAAGAGAGGCAGCCGACAACGGAAGCCCCATAGTAACTCCATGGGTGACGTCACTTCCCAGCCGTTGTCGGTTTTCTCCAGCTCAGCATGGGACCGGACTGAAGCAGCCGCAGAACAGGTAAGTACAGCGATTTTTGCTTTACAGGGCTGGATAGATTAGTCTTAGAATGTGGCTGAGAGTGGGTTCAGAGTTAGTTGGGTTTTGACTTTGCTTCCACTTTTAAATGTTTTGGCATAAGTGTGTTATGTGGTCAATCTATGGACAGTCTTTGGACTTTTTCTGTTTTTCCTGACATTGTGTAAACAAGCAACTAAAAAGTTAAAGTTCTTTTCTTTTTATAATGAAATATGGAAACAGACACCACAGAGGCCTCTAATGTCTGCCGTCTTCTGGTGTCACCATGTGAGAGAGCAATACCCGGAGACTGTGATTTCCCAGCACTTTGAACTATCACCCAGCCGAGTCTCGGGGACGCCACAACAGCAATAGTGTAAATAAATGAAAGGAATACAGGATCTTCCACAAAATAACCATTTTCTACCGCAAATAAAGTATTGTGCAAGATAATTGCTTTTATTATGGAGAGTAGAATGAAGAGCTGCTGTGTGTCTGTAGCTAATGTCAGTGGCAGTTCTATTGGTGTTATTGTCAGGTGCTGCCCCCCCCCCCCCTACATTGGCTGTTACCTGCAGAGCTGTAATATTATATCTGTACCTGCTATACAGATCTTCTCTTGCAAAGATCTTCTCTAGCTGCCATCAGTAGAAGCCTGAACAGCCACCAGGTAAAAACGTTGTAAATGTGCGAACAGTACACCGGGTGGCGGCACTAGAAATTTAGGCTTTGAAAAATGTAAAATGCATCCGCTGATCTGATGGACTGTGTCTTAACAGGAAAGAACAGAACCTTCTCCTGCAAAGAATAGTCTTGTACATTGACTTGCCAAATCCACCTGGCAATGTGAAACGAGAGGCAAGGAATCCCCTGCTGTGAATATCTTCAGGAAGAACAACCTTACTGAAAGAAACTGTACCTTAAATGAAAACTTTATACAGCACAGACTACATCCAAAAAGTGGAGAGAAAACACCCAACGTCATTCGGGATTCAGACAAAATGACAAGGACAATGTTCTGGTAAATGTGGGAAAATTCCCTATAATTCCCTCCTAGGTACTCTTAGGCCCCGTACACACGACAGAGGAACTCGACGTGCTTGGCACGTCGAGTTCCTCGTCGAGTTTTGGGATGAAGCCGCCGAGGAGCTCGGCGGGCCGGCTTCTCCCATAGAAGAACGAGGACAACGAGAAAATAGAGAACATGTTCTCTATTTTCTCGTCGAGTTCCTCGGCGGCTCCATCGAGCCAAAACTGTACAGACGACAGAGTTTCTCGGCAGAATCCGGGTTTTGACCGAGTTTCTCGGTGAATTCTGCCGAGAAACTCTGTCGTGTGTACGAGGCCTCAGAGGTAATTACAAGGAAAATCGACCTCGAACATAAGGTCGGTCAAGAGAATGTCATGATAGGCTTGAAAGGTGATCTATAAAGTCATCTGAGAAGGTCTGGGGGAGCTATATATTAGTGACTCCTTGCAGAAATGGCCACCAAAGCCTAGTCAAGGCCAAGATCTACCCCTTGAAGGTAGCTCAAGGCCAAATTCTGATTCCAAGCTTTGTCTCACACAGTTATGTCTAGGAGGGAACTTGCTTTGTTGACACCAAGCAAAAAAAGTCTTCCAGGTGCGATAGTAGACCATGCAAGAAGTTCACTTCTTAGCAAGAAGAATCGTAGGAATGGTCAAATCTATCAAGCCTCTTTCCCTCAAGACATGGCTGCAAAAGCCAACTACTGAAAAGCAAGATGGAGGACAGGTCCTTGTGAACGAAGGCTCCACTTGTGTCTGGGAAGAGTTTGTGAACTTCTGAGTATCGCACTCTTTTGGGCCAATTTGGAGCCATATAGATCACCTCAATTATGCAGAGCAGCTGAGGAAGGTCTCTACAGAACTGGCTTAGATCAGGCAGAACTGATCGAACAGATACCAGGGCATCTACAGTGATGACCCAAGGATCCCTGGACTTGGTAACAAACCTGGAAAGTTTGGAGTTGATTCTGGATGATAGAAGGTGCACAACCAAAGTCCCCCACCTGCAACATGGGCCCATTAAACACCTCAGAATGAAGGTCCAGCCGTTGGCCTGCCAAATTTCCATTTCAGGGAATGTGCATGACAGTCAGGGATTAAATGTGCCAGGTCAGAACAGACCTGCCACACTTCAACTGTGCAACTTGTGGTACCCCCTTGACAGATGATGGATGCTACAGCTGTTTTGATCTCCTTTCCAGTTCCCTTGAACCATTAGGCCCCTTTCACACTGGGCATGGGATGTGTGGTGGCGGTATAGCGGCGCAATTTTTAGCGCCGTTATACCGCGATATTCGGCCGCTAGCGGTGCGGTTTTGACCCCCGCTAGCGGCCGGAAAAGGGGCGCATTGCCGGCGGTATTACCACGGTTTCCCATTGATTTCAATGGGAAGGAGCGGTAAACACCCCGCTCCTATACCGCTCCGCGAATGGGGCTGGATGTAATTTACGTCCACGTCAAAACAATGACGTCCTTGCGACATCATTTAGCGCAATGCACGGCGGGAAATTTAGGGACGGCGCATGCGCAGTTCGTTTGGCGCGGGGACGCGCTTCATTTAAATATTACACGCCCCCTACTCGCCGATTTGAATTATGCGCCGCAACGCCGCGAGAGATACACTACGCCGCCGTAACTTACGGCGCAAATTCTTTCTGGATTCAAAGCTTTGAAAAGTAAGTTACAGCGGCGTAGCGTATCTCACATACGCTGCGCCCATGCAATTGTACGTGAATCTGCCCCTTGGTGTGGCTGTGATTTGTGTGCCCTGATCTGCATGGGAAGACTCTGAGACAGCCATAGAAACACCTGTTCTGCTCTGGGCCTCCTCCAGGACTGGCCTACACATCACCAAGCACAGGCCGCTCCCCAGGGGTCCCGCTCATCCTGGCTCACTCCCGATTTGGCACAATAGCTGAAGTTAATGAGTTTACACTGGCATGGGCTCCCACTGGCTGACCGTTAAACAGAAATGCTAATCCACTGGCAGGTATTAATAGAGGCACACTGGCCAGTCCTCTGCCCTGGCACTGGTACAGCCTGGCTGAATACGCTGAGCCTCCAGGACTGTACGTGGTGCTGGAATCTTGCAGAGACAAACTGTCTGCTTCCAGTGTGTTCTGTACTGCCAGAACGGTCGTTGTTAAGGGAAACACCCTCTTTATCTGGCGTTTCACTTTCATAAGTGTATACACAGATTCCACAATATGACAGTTGGAATCAAGTTGGTTGAATACAGGCTCTGCCTTTTGTTCTCTTGGAACATTAGCTACTTTAAAATTGCAGTATAGTGTGAACATTCAGGAAATGGTATATAAACTCTTTTCATTTTATGAGCAAAGTAGGAAGCTCAGTGATGGGTGCTGTATGATTTATGCCTAATGTACACTAAGACCCCTTTCACACTGGAGCGTTTCTCCATGCATCTCAATGGACCCTTTCACACTGCGGCGTTGAGCTGGCGAGGCGTTGAGAAAAGTCCTGCAAGCAGCATCTTTGGAGCAGCTTTTGGGCGCTGAAAAGTAAACGCCCCTCTTTATTGAAATGAATTGTAAAAATGCCTGAATAGCGCCTATAATCCGCTCTGAGCTGTAGAAAAGTCACATGGGGTAGATTCACATACCTTTTGCGAGATACGCCGCCGTAATTTGAATTCCGCACCCGCGTATCGTTACGCCGATTCTCAAAGGCAGTTACGCTGAAAAAATAGGCTTCCTCCACCGACGTAACTTGATTGCGGCGGCGTAGAATTGTGTGTAATATAACTTTGGCCGCTAGGGGCGCTTCCGTTGTTGTCGGCGTAGAATATGCTAATTTCCTAGATACGCCGATTCACAAACGTAGTGCGCCCGGCGTTGGTTTTTTACGTTGTTTGCGTTAAGGCTTTTTCGGCGTAACGTTGCTCCTGCTATTAGGAGGCGCAGCCAATGTTAAGTATGGATGCCGTTCCCGCTTCGAAATTTGAATTTTTTACGTCGTTTGCGAATAGGGCTGGACGTAATTTACATTCACGTCGAAACCAATACGTTGTTGCGCCGTACTTGGAAGCAATGCACACTGGGATATGTACACGGACGGCGCATGCGCCGTCCGTATAAAACGTCAATCACGTCAGGTCATCATAAATTTAAATAAAACACGCCCCCCTTCCACATTTGAATTACGCGCGCTAACGCCAACCCCTTTTACGCTACGCCCCCGCGACTTACGGAGCAAGCGCTTTGTGAATACAGCACTTGCTCCTGTAAGTTACGGCAGCGTAGGGTAAATACGAAACGCTGCACCGCCGTAACTATGCGCGCCCGTACGTGAATCTACCCCACATGATCTCCCAAAAATGTAAACATGCAAGCAAAAAAAAAAAAAGAGCATCTACAACAGCAGGACTGAAATTGCCTATGCTTCAATAACGCTGGAAAAACGCTGTTAAAACGCCTGCAGCGGTGCGTTAATTTTACCGCTAGCGCCCTAAAAACGCGGTAATAGCGCAAAAGGCGTTTTAGTAGTGCCTCAGTGTGAAAGGGCTTCAAAAAAATGACACTTTTACAGGTATGTGGCTTTTTCCCCAGCCTATAAAGGTACCTCTATGTAAGCCTAGGTGTCCAAGCACACACAGGCGTGTTCACAGGCAGGGAGAAAAACCCAACAAAGGTGCGTTCAGGAGAGGAGCTGAAGAGCAGAATTAACGCGCCTAAACGTGTGTAAACACATCTAAGCTTTAGACTTGTTTAAGTGTTGATGCATTCCAATGGCCAGAAGAAATTACTATTATCAGGATAATAATAAACAAGGCTTTAGGCGCGTTTTTAAAGCAGATTTTCTAATGCCAGGAGTTCTGGCTTTCAGTGAGGCCACATAGATGCCCAGTGTGCATGAGGCACTTATGTTCATAGATGTTACAGTGAGGGGGGAAAAGTATTTGACCCCCCTGCTCATTTTGTACGTTTGCCGACTGACAAAGAAATGATCAGTCTATAATTTTAATGGTCGGTTTATTTTACCAGCGAGAGACAGAATAACAACAAAAATATCCAGAAAAACGCAATTTCAAAAAA
Source organism: Rana temporaria (assembly GCF_905171775.1). Classification (NCBI taxonomy): domain Eukaryota; kingdom Metazoa; phylum Chordata; class Amphibia; order Anura; family Ranidae; genus Rana; species Rana temporaria. Next base: position 11,777,673 of record NC_053500.1, on the reverse strand, counting down.
GTTATAAAATGATTTGCATTTTAATGAGTGAAATAAGACCCCTTCGCAGAACAAGACTTTAGTACTCGGTGGTAAAACCCTTAGTAATTAAATACGACCAAAAGAAAGCTCTATTTGTCTGAAGAAAATTATTAAAAATGTCACTTGGGTACAGTGTTGCTTGACTGCGTGCTTTTCATTCAAAGTGCGACAGCACTAAAGCTGAAAAATGGCCCGAGCAGGAGGGGGTGAAAGTGCCCGGTAGGCAAGTGGTTAAAAATGTATTTTTCTGGATTTTTGTTGTTGTTCTGTCTCTCACTGTTAAAATAAACCGACCATTAAAATTATACATGGATCCTTTCTTTGTCAGTGGGCAAACGCACAAAATCAGAAGGGGTTCAAATACTTCCCCCCCCCCCCTCACTGTATGTGACTGGCACCCTTCTGCTGTTATTAGCAGCCTAACTGCTGAGGATTAGTTTTGTGCGCTCGCTCATCTTTTTGCCTCTGAGCAGCAAGTGACTGACACGCCTAGGAAGGTTTATGGGAAGTACATTGCTATAGAATGTGATGGCACTTTATCTGTCTATATATTTATTTAGACAACACAGGATTGGAAATGTTGCTGTTGTACATTGTATTCACATCCTGTATTATTCTCTTTTGTGTTGATCCATAAACACATCTCACAGATCTTGTCAGGAATCAGTCACTTTCCTGAGTTCAGCGCTTTTACTCTGCGTCCCTCCCTGCCAGAGATGTGTGAGCGCGCACCCCCCCCTCCAGATCACACCCACCATCTCAGGACCTCCAGTGTATGACAGAAGTACTGACAAATTCTCTTTTTTTTGAATCCATAGATCGTTCATTATATAACAGCTAACCATCATCCTTTTCTTTTAAAATAACACGGCCGAATTAATGCAATTCAATTCCTAATTTTCTCCTTGTATCATCTGAATATTCCCTAAATTACGTGGTTATTCAAAGATCCAGGGGATACTCACCAACAAAAACCGTATCCTATTAAGAAACATTGCACATAAAAAACAGCATTGCCTTATTCTGTGTTCAGTGGTTTTGTTTGTTCGTTCCCTACTGTATCCCTTGATATCAACATATTTAAGCGATACTTAATTTCCAATAACACATAATTCCTCAACTCTACTTCATGATCCATACATCAGCCTATTTATACTTTTCTCACTATCTTCTATACTTTATTATCTCTATTTCCGCCTAGCTTTACTTTGTTATAGGCAATACGAATAAACAAATGTTATTATATTCTTTTTAAAAAAAACATATGTACTGGTAAAACATCCAACGCATAATTCATCACCGAAAAATTACCATCTAAATGATGACACTACTGCCCTTAACAGTATCTGACATCAATGGCCATATACAGGGTATCTATAATTCTAATAAAGTAGTACCAAACTACACTACGGTCTGTTCCATTGAAAACCACAAGTTCCATTACACTGATGCATCGCATAGTGCCAATCAGCGTCACTACTTGAATAGCGATCATTATCTCTGATTAACATCAAGCAAGATTGCTAGGCAACGATATAAAACACCCACCGACTAATTGTGCAACACGTCCAGGAAGAAGCTACGCCACTAAGCACGGCGAAACGCGTCGACGTCACAACCCGACGCCCGCTACGTCCACCTCGGCGCTAAGCCGACTGAAGGGAGAACGAACGACCGGCCTTCCCTTGGAACATAATACACAAACCGAGGAGGTGCCTGGTGATAGACAGGCTGCCAGCAGGTCAACACTCTAGCACACACGCTACCCAGCGTCTATCGTGCAGCCTCTCTAACAAACGTTCAGTGAAAAACCAACAGGAGGAACTACTGAAACCAGCACATCAAGGTCCCGAATGACCATATGGACCCACGGAACACTACTGGTTAATTTGCTACCGCACTCCCATAGATGCTGTTACCAACCAGATGCACAACAAACACAGGTCTGTAATTTTATTTACTTTGGACAATCAAAGACCCTGCTGTATTCACGTTAAGGTAACAAGTGGAAATGCAAAGCAATTTGTTCAATTGTCATGGAACCACAATAAATGCCATGACAAACAGCTCCTTATAGTGCTTGGTCTACTATTGTTCTCAAAACCCTATTAGAAAAATCTTGCAACCATCAGGAATGAAACCATAATTGATTCGCTATATAAATCAGAACTAACCACAAAGTGTACAGTATATTACTAACAACAGATCACTGCTTCGTCTATTCAAATTTATTGTTTACAACGGATATGCAAAGCAATATTTCCAATGCGACTTTATTACTTGATCAATCAACATTGACACTACTTATTTGGCTTGAACTAATTATACTAACAAAGTATCATTACTAGCTCTGACCTACAAGTCATCATATAGCCAGAATCTTCAATAGTCATCCAGTACTAATTACATTACCCTGGATTAACATCATTTATGGACTTCCATCAGATTTATAATAATTATTATTTAAATTATTTATTTTTGCTATTTTTCTAAAACTATTTTGGGGCCTTTTCTGACATGATACACTTCACACCTCCCCCTCTCCCAAGGTTCACCCACCAGATAATGCATCAAATTGATAACATAGTAACATCAGTGTGGTGAGACTTTCAGTTTCCCACATATAGACACTTAGCCTTTACTATCCACGATACATGATCGTGAATTTAAAAATTTATCTTACCCCTATGATGCATGCTACTGATGTGTGAACTTTCAGCGCGCGTAGACGGGCGCCGTTATTTGTAGTCTCTGTGAGTCCTGTCAGTCTTGTTACATGTGTAAAGGAACTTTTAACACTAATCGGATTTAATATCTGATTACTTTTTGTATTGCACGACACCGTGCTAAATAAAATTTCTTTTTTGATATACTTCTAATTAAGTTTATTGGTCATTTTCTGCTACTAACAGTAACCCCTTGATCTAAACTCTATAGTCTTTTCTTAGACTACATCCCATCCCCCAGCTTATCCATTTTCATTAATTTATTTATAAACTGACAAATTCTCTACCTGCCATTTCTAGGGCAGGTTGGAAAATGAGGAGTGTTGTAGACACTCTCTTTAGAATCGTGTTGCGTCTCAGTAAATCTGCTATAGGGCGGCCGGTGTATTGTCACATTCTGCTGCCTATCCTAGAATGCTCCGGAAGTCACGTGGCGGCCAACTGCACATGCGCGATGCGTTCCAAACGCAAATGCGATGCGTTCCAATGGATTCACGACAGTACACACCAGTGAAACCTCGGTCGGCATCCAGGCTCTTTCCTTAACATCCCCGTGGATCGGAGGATGTTAAAAAAAGAGCCAGGAGGCAGAGCGAGGACGTGAGGCCGACTGGCCACTTTCCTCTAAATCCACGTCGCCCTGAATGCCGGGTTCGCTGGTGTGTACTAAATCTATTGGAACGCATCGCACTTGCGTTTGGAACGCATAGCGCAGTTGGCCGCCACGTGACTTCCGCAGCATTCTACGATAGGCAGCAGACTGTGACACTACACCGGCAATTGGATAATATATACTGCCAAGAGGTGTGAATATTACGTACAGCATTAGGCTCCTGTATTGGTGTGCACAGGATTCCCAATACTTTGAAGGAATCGTGAGATGTATGTGACCTGTATAGTCCTGAAAGCCAGAAATCTATTTCACATTCAGAAAGGAGATTATATGTATACAGCAGCGATGACTGGTATGCAGTTCCCTGACTCGGCACTGAAAATACACAGAGTAAACATGGCTGGCAGTCATGTTCCGTCTTATCCTGATAATCTGTAAATTCTTGTCTCCATTGTCTGCCATCACGTACACCAACTATGATGCTCACCTGACCTCAGTGCATCATGTATCTTCCAAATCTGTTCACAGGTGACTGAGTACTGGAAGCTTGTCCCGCCTCACCCTGCGTCTCCACCTAAGCCAGGCCCCGAGGACACTTCATAACTGCTCATGGCGCGGCATGTCATGGGACTTTCTCAGAATGCGGCTCATCTGGAATGTGGGGGTGTCTAAGCGAACCCCCTAACACTACCCAGTATGAGGTGGATGGGTCTCTGCACTGCCCTCCTCCCTCAGGGAAGCTGAAAATCAGCCTTTGAAAGATGAGACTTGAAGGAAATATCCCCTCCAGGGGTGTTATTTCTTCATTTCTCCCTGCAGCCTGTACAGTGTGCGGCTATCACATTTCCATACAGTGTATGCAACGCGGCACATTCCCATGTATTCCTATTGATGGGCAGTGTTTTTACAGCCTTATTGTCTGATCAGTTAAGTAGGGGCACTCTGTAATTACACAAAATTACATCCCCCACCTGATGGGTGTAACCCATTACCTGCACCACTGCCGACAGGTGCAGGGACGGGAGAGTGGATGCCAGAGCAAGCAGAATTATGGGTAGTAACAGTGTGCACATATTATCTGACATTAAAGAGACCCTGTCACCAAGGAACCAAATTCCAGTTGAAAGCAGAGAATAGTTAAGGTTCTCACAGCAAAACAGGTAACCTATTAATAAAAGCTTAGTTCACCTTTGCAATAAAATGTACCCTGCAGTACAATGGTCATCACCCCTGTCCTCAGGGCCCACTAACAGGCCAGGTTTTATGTATTACTTTGGGGGGATGCAGACTAGAGATCTGCAATCACTGAGCAGCAAATGATACCAGCTGTGATGTATTTCAGTTATCTTGCAAACCTGGCCTGTTAGTGGGCCCTGAGGACAGTGCTGATAACCACTGCTGCAGTACAAGGGCCCCAGTACCTTCAAAAACATTGTAAGACACAAGTCCATCCAGTTCAACCAATAAAGGGGAGGGGGGGATGGCAATCTTGTATACAAAATCCTATACCCACAGTTGATCCAGGAGAAGGCAAAACCCCAGCAAAGCATGATCCAATTTGCTCCAGCAGGGGAAAAATATCCTGTATAATGATCCCCCCGAGAGGCAATCTGATATTTCCTGGATCAACATTACCTATAAATTGTAGTACCCAGTTATATTCTGTACATTTAGGGAAGAATCCAGACCTTTCTTAAAGCAATCTACTGAGCTGGCCAGAACCACAACTTGAGGGAGTCTGTTCCACATTTTCTCAGCTCTGTGAAGAAACCTTTCCGTATTTGGGGATGAAATCTCTTTCCCTCCAGACGTAAAGAGTGCCCCCTTGTCCTCTGTGATGACCTTAAAGTGAATAACTCAACACCAAGTTGGCTATATGAACCCCTTATATATGGTGATCATATCTCCCCCCCTTATATATGGTGATCATATCTCCCCCCCTTATATATTTGTACATGATAATCATATCCCCCCCTTATATATTTGTACATGTTGATCATATCCCCCCCATATCTCCTCTTCTCAAAAGAGAATAAATTCAGTTCCTCTAATCTTTCCTCATAGCTGAGCTCCTCCATTCCTCTTATCAGTTTGGTTGCCCTTCTCTGCACTTTCTCCAGTTCCCTGATATCCTTTTTGAGAACTGGGGCCCAAAACTGAACTGCATATTCCAGATGAGGTCTTACTAATGATTTGTACAGGGGGGGGGGCAAAATTACCACTCTCTCTCTCTGGAGTCCATACACCTCTTAATACAAGAAAGAACTTTGTTTGCTTTGGAAACTGTACAAATTGTGTCCCAATGTGTGTTTTTCAGAGCTAAAGCCTCCATCAAATGTGCATCACTCCCTGGGGTCCCCACCACATGCTGTCATGGTACCATGAACTTCGCTACAGGACACAGAAATGGTGAAGATCTTAAGGAGCTTCAGCACCTCCTGAAGACAGCAAAGTTTGGATGTACTACCTGCCAAGGAGGTAAGAGTCTTCTTTATCCAAGAGGTGCTTTTTTTTTGTAACTGAAAAATTATAATTTTTTTTGGATGGTATTTTTGCTATGTTAGGGCTGCGATGAATGGCTCAAATTTTAGACAAATTCATGCTGAATCAGCGGATATTTGAGCCGTAGGTGCCCCTGTCAGCACTACCCAGCTCTGGGTACACTGTATATCCCGGATGTGGTCCTGTATGTCACGCTTCACCCAGTGTGATGTCTGTCAGTCCAGAGCGTCCTGAAATCTGTTCAGTTGGATTTGAGAAGTGACGGCAGGTTGTGGATTATGGGGAATGTGTGGAATGTCAGCAGGACATAGTTTATATTAGGACAGAGCTCTATGTGTGTAAATGCTGCATCACATAATACCTCTCCCTGCCGAAACAGAGGCGGCGGCAGCAGGCTTGTACCTTGTGATTTATGTCTCTGAGCAGGTGTCTGCAGGGGGCCACACACCAAGACGGTGGAGGAGCTGTACAAACTTTTCGGATGGATTCACCTGTCAACCTGTCAGCAGTTTGCGCTCGGGGAGAGGGAGAGTGTACTGGGCTGGGACCCAGGCGCCCTCCTTTCTCTGTATGGGTGAGTCATTTCTCTGCTCCTCACCTTGGTCACTGACAGGAGAGATGACAGTGTGAAGCTTCTCCCGGGGCTTAGCTACACAGCACGCACAATGCTAGCTAACACAGGAATACCCATCACAAAGACTGCCTGGAGGTGCTTTAAATACTGGTCTGAGCTGTGCAAGAATAGGACACATCAGATATCTACACCTGCCCTGCAAAATGACGGTTGGTGAAGGGAAAACTGAATCTGAAACTGAAGTCACAAGTATATTAAAAGCTATAACTTACGGCATGTTCAGCTAAGCTGTGCAAATCAAAGCCAGAAGTCGATCAGTTACCATGCACAGCTGCTGTTGATTCTGGCTGCTCCAGTCTTCACCACTTGCCTACCAGGCACTTACACCCCCCTTCCTGCCCAGGCCATTTTCAATTGTCACCGCTGTCACAATTTAAATGACAATTGCGCGGTCATGCAACACTGTACCTAAAATCTATTTTTATAATCTTTTTTCACACAGATAGAGCTTTATTTTGGAGGTATTTAACCACCACTGTTTTTTGTTTTTTTTGCTAAAGAAACAAAAAAAAAAGAAGAAAACATTTCCTAGTTTGTTATATAATTTAGCAAACAGGTAATTTCTCTCCTTCAGTGATGTGTGCTGAGGTGGCACTGAGAGGTGGCACATGATGAGGCACTGATTGGCAGCATTGGTGGCATATAGATAATACTGATTAGCAGCACTGGCGGGCACAGATTGGGACCGATGTCCCTGTAACGGAAGGCGGTTACTGGCTTTCTTCTATTCTCACGCTGATCGCGGGCAGAAAAAAAGCAGATAACCAGCTTCTGTTTACTTCCGTGATCAGCTGTCATTGGCCGACAGCTGATCACGTGTTAAAGGACCACTGTGATTGGCCCTTTCCCCTGTTCTGTGATCAGCCGGGTCTGAAGAACTCGATGATCACAGAGCGCGCTGGCCATGCGAGCGGCCGATCACAGGAGGACTTCTATTGACACCCTCCTGGCACTGGAAGCCCGCATTGTAGCAGTCTTTCGGCCATAGCGTGGGTAGAAAGTGGTTAAAAGGGTTTGTAAAGGCAAATAAAAATGAAAAAATTTAAGCAACAAACACCTCACACTTAACTGCTTTGTGTAGTGGTTTTGCACAGAGCAGCCTCAATCTTCCTCTTCTCGGGTCCCCCGCTGGCGTTCTGGGCCCCTCCCCCCTGGCTTGCGATGAGGGCACCTGCTCCGTGTGTCCATAAGACACATAAGCCAATGGCTCAAGCTGCTACATCTCAGCCAATGAGGAGGGAGAGCCTCGGCTCCCGTGCACATTGCTGGTTTGGGATCGAGCTCAGGTAAGTATAGGGGGGGGGGGGATGCATAGGATGCATGGAAGTAAAAAAAAAAATCAGCTATAACCACTTAAGCCCCGGACCAGTATGCTGGCTAAAGACCCAAGGGGTTTTTACAGTTCGGGACTGCGTCGCTTTAACAGACAATTGCGCGGTTGTGCGACGTGGCTCCCAAACAAAATTGGTGTCCTTTTTCCCCCACAAATAGAGCTTTCTTTTGGTGGTATTTGATCACCTCTGCGGTTTTTATTTTTTGCGCTATAAACAAAAATAGAGCGACAATTTTGAAAAAAATTCAATATTTTTTACTTTTTGCTGTAATAAATATCCCCCAAAAACATATATAAATTTTTTTCTTTTCCTCAGTTTAGGCCGATGCGTATTCTTCTACCTATTTTTGGTAAAAAAAATCGCAATAATCGTTTATCGGTTGGTTTGCGCAAAATTTATAGCGTTTAAAAATTAGGGGATAGTTTTTTTGCATTTTTATTTTTTTTACTAGTAATGGCGGCGATCAGCGATTTTTTTCATGACTGCGACATTATGGCGGACACTTCGGACAATTTTGACACATTTTTGGGACCATTGTCATTTTCACAGCAAAAAATGCATTTAAATTGCATTGTTTATTGTGAAAATGACAGTTGCAGTTTAACCACAGGGGGCGCTGTAGGAGTTAGGGTTCACCTGGTGTGTGTTTACAACTGTAGGGGGGTGTGGCTGTAGGACTGACATCATCGATCGAGTCTCCCTAATAAAAGGGATCACTCGATCGATGCGCCGCCACAGTGAAGCACGGGGAAGCCGTGTTTACACACAGCTCTCCCCGTTCTTCAGCTCCGGGGAGCGATCGCGACGGAGCGGCTATAAACAAATAGCCGCGCCGTCGTCCCGGATCGCTCCCCAAGCGGACCCGACCTCCGCATGTACCGGGGGGGGTCCCGATCGGACCCCCCACCCACGTCTAGGCAGGCACGTACAGGTACGTGATTGTGCCTGTCCGTGTCATTCTGCCGACGTAAATGTACATGAGGAGGTCGGGAAGTGGTTAAGAACCACTTTAAGCTGGCCATATATGGATCGAAATTCAGCTGGTTCAGAAGTGAGGATGGAGGAATGTGCTTTTTTTTTTTATCAGCCTGTAGGAGGATTTAAAAAAATAAAACGAGTAATCTATGCCCAGCCAAAGAAAATTCACTTTTTTTTTTCTTGTCTATGAAAGATGAGACTGCTAACCATTTGTGTTCAACCATTCTATAGTACACATCATCCACTTCTGTGAGAAGAGAAATCTTTGTGTTTAAAGATGCCCATACATGGGCCAAAATTCAGCAGGTTCATCAGGAATTGGACAAATTTTGTTATGGCCATTCCCGTTCATGAGAAGTCGATCTATCATGAACCGGCTTGTTGGAAAACTTAGTTTTGATTGGTTCATGCAGGGAGTGTGTGGATGAGGTAATCAGTTAATTTTTTTCATTCAGCCGCGTATATATGGCCTCCCTAAAGTATGTGCTGATTCCCTGTGACTCCATTTGTTGTTGGAAGTCGTCCAAATTATCTTGAGCAGCAGTGACCTTTCTGATGAGAGAGGAGGTGTGGAAGAGCCTCAAAAACTGGGTACACTGTGGAGTCGTTGACCCCACCCCCCCCCCCCGTTCAACCAGCAGGCAGAATGAAAAAAAAACCCTCTCTCATATTCCTGCATCTATACAAGCAATGTGGCTGCAGGGATCTCCCCCAGTGCGCTATTGTTTTCTGATGACAGAGACTCCTCCACCGTCGGAATATAATAATTAGCACTGTAGCATCTGATCAACTGCTGGTTTTGCAGCAGGGCGGTACGACAGAAGCCCATCTAAGGCTGCATTCACACCTGAGTGTAGCGTTTTTGGTCGTTTTTTCCGGCGTTTTGTCGAGTGTATTCATGCGTATTTGCATACAGCGTCGTCCGACGTTTTTGTACTTCGACGTTTTTTATTTTAGCCAATAGGATAAATTATCATCTTTTCATCACTTGTTGCTATGTTTGTAGATTTTTTTTTATCTTCTGCCTGGGTGAAATGTTCTATTGATTAAAGAGACAAAACGCCCGTAGAAACGCTTGTTGTCGCAATAGACGCCTGAATGAGCGTTTCCATTACTTTTTTGGGGAAATACAAACGCCCAAACCGCCCAATTCGCGCGAAAACGGGTCCGGAACTTGTTTGGGCTTCAGACGTTCGGCGTCAGGCGTTTTGGAGTGGAGATATGAACCATCTCCATTGAGAATAATGGATTTTTTCCCCTCTAGCTTTTTGGAGCGTCGCGCTTCAGGCGACAAAACGCTCAGGTGTGAATGGGGCCTAACAATCAGCTTCTGCTGTACAAGGAGTGGCTACCACACTCCAATAAAAAAAGTGTTTTGTTCTGAATCAGACAAATTTCGACCCATGTGTACCCAGCTTACCCCCTACAGAATTGGGACATCAGGCTCTGTGTACCGCTTGGTGTCACAATGAACTGCATGAGTAACACACAAGTCTGGATCAATATTTGTACACACGCTGCCATGACAGGTGTGCTATCTTCATGTGAGCGATAATAATGTGTGACTACATCGCCCCCCCCCCCCCCCCCCCCCCATATCATATGACGATTCACAGCGATATAGAGACCTCTGGCCTACCAGCATTATTCAAGGTCCATGACTATAACAAATAAAAATCCCCCATCACCATGAGAAATGGAGAAGAAAAATATTCGGTGTCAGGCGGGCAGACCGTACCATTTTTCCAAATAAACTTGTTTGTTTTTCTATGACATAAATCAAAGTGTGACACTCTTTACTCTCCTCCTGCTTGGCCTCCATATTTTCGTTGGCAGTTTGAATTGCCCGTGAGTGCATTGTATTTATAAGTAATGGCTCAGAAGCCAGACAGGGCAGATACTTTGAGCTGACAATGTTCAGGAGTCTGTGTCGGGGCAGATCGCTCCTCCAGTACCACCAACACACTGTCTGAGCTTATGGTTTTATCTGCAAAATGTAAAGAGGAGATCGAAAATTTGCAGTCCAGGGACCTCGGCTGTGGAATGCGTTACCAACCACCATCCGGCTGGAGTCGGACCACTTGGCCTTTAGGAGAAAGATTAAAACCCATCTCTTCTGAGGTCAAGGGGCTTTCTTACCCTTGGAATGGAAACAGCGCCCAGAGGCGATTCAGTTCGCATGTTCTACAAGTTTTTCACTCACTCACTCATCTAGCGCAGGGATCGCCAAACTGTGGCCCGGGGGCCAAACACGGCCCTTTGCTTGCTTTGATCAGGCCCTTAGGGAACTATTTCATCCACTGATACCACTGAGACCAGTGAAGGGGCACAATTCCTCCCAATTACACCAACGATGAGGCAAAATGACAACAACAATGGGGCACAATTCCTCCCAATGATATCAACAATGGGGCACAATTCCTCCCAATGATTCCAACAATGGGGCATTGTTTATTCCCACTGATGTCAGGACCTTTTCTACATCCACTGGCCACAGTCTGACCCCCATAAAGTCCGAGGGACAGTAAACTGGCCCCCTATTTTGAAAGTTTGGAGAAGCCTGATTTAGCGTAAAAAAAATCTGGTGCACCAAGCACACTGTAAACTTCCCAATAAATCCCCTGGACAATCACTACTACAGCACACGCCCCTACTTCTCACCATACATGGCTCAGGTTTTTTTTTTTTCCCCCGTTCAGCCCGCAACTGAACTGTTTCCCCAATCCACACATCCGCTGCGTTATTGTATTCTGATAAATGGATGGTACTCTACCGCTGTCAGAATACACTGATCAGGGCTACAGCGCCGATCAAAGCAAAATGTCCAACAAGCGTTGGTCTGATTGATTGCTCTTGAACAGGATCGAGATTTAGCTGGTTCTTGCTGAACCACTTTATAGCTGGACACTTTAGCCCCCCCTTTCTGCCCAGGCCAGATTTCAGCGCTGTCTGAAAGACAGTTAGTCATGCAACACTGTACCCAAATAAATTTTCCCTGGTTTCTGTTAACATTTTTGCAAAGAAATAATCATACATTTCGGATAAAATTTAGTTTTGCTCCATTTTTATTGGTAAAAATAACCCACATCGTGTACATGCTTTAATTTTGGTTATAAAGTCTACAAAGTATGGTATACCGTATACAGGTGCATCTCATAAAATTAGAATATCATTAAAAAAGTTTATTTATTTCAGGAATTCAATTCAAAAAGTGAAACTCCTATATTACGGTATATAGATGTGTTACACAGAGTGATAGATTTTAAGCATTTTTTTCTTTTAATTGTTATGATTATGGCTTACAGCTAGTGACACCCCACAATTCAGTCTCTCAGAAAATTTGAATATTACATAAGACCAATAAAAAAAAATATATATATATTTAATACAGAATTGTTGGCTTACTGAAAAGTCTGTCCATGTACAGTATAGTATACACTCAATACTTGGTCGGGGTTCCTTTTGCATGAATTACGGCAGAAATGCGGCGTGGCATGAAGGAGATCAGCCGGTGGCACTGCCGAGGTGTGATGGAAGCCCAGGTTGCTTTGATAGCGGCCTTCAGCTGGTCTGCATTGTTGGGTCTGGTGTCTCTCATCTTCCTCTTGATAATACCCCACAGATTCTCTATGGGGTTTAGGGCAAGTGAGTTTGCTGGCCAATCAAGCACAGTGATCCCATGATCATGTGACCAGGTATTGGTACTTTTGATAGTGTGGGAGGTTCCAAGTCTTGCTGGAAAATGAAATCAGAGTCTCCATAAAGCTGGTCAGCAGGGGGAATCATGAAGAGCTCTAGAATTTCCTGGTACAGAGGGGTGCACTGACTTTGGACTTGATAAAACACAGAGGACCAACACCAGCAGATGACATGTCTCCCCAAATCATCACTGACTGTGGAAGCTTCACACTGGACCTCATGCAACTCGGATTCTGCTCCTCTACACTCTTCCTTCAGACTCTGGGACCTTTCATTTCCAAATTAAATGCAAAAATGTCCTCGGGCATTGATGATTTGGGGAGACATGTCATCTGCTGGTGTTGGTCCAATGTGTTTTTTCAAGTCCAAAGTCAGTGCACCCCTCTCTACCAGGAAATTCTAGAGGACTTCATCCTTCCCTCTGCTGACCACCTTTATGGAGATGCTGATTTCATTTTCCAGCAGGACTTGGCACCTCCCACACTGCCAAAAGTACCAATACCTGGTCACATGATCATGGGATCACTGTGCTTGATTGGCCAGCAAACTCACCTGCCCTAAACCCCCATAGAGAATCTGTGGGGTATTGTCAAGAGGAAGATGAGAGACACCAGACCCAACAATGCAGACCAGCTGAAGGCCGCTATCAAAGCAACCTGGACTTCCATAACACCTCTGCAGTGCCACAGGCTGATCCCCTACACCGCATTGCTGCCGTAATTCATGCAAATGGATCCCCGACCAAGTATTGAGTGTATACTATACTGTACATGGACAGACTTTTCACTAAGCCAACATTTCTGTATTAGATTTTTTTTATTTTTTATTATTGGTCTTCAGTAATATTCTAATTTTCTGGGATACTGAATTTTGAGTTTTCACTAGCTGTAAGCCATAATTGTGAAAATTAAAATAAATAAATGCTTGAAATATATCACTGTGTGTAATGAATCTATTTAATATATGCGTTTCACGTTTGGAATTGAATTACTGAAATAAGTAACGTTTTTGATGATTTTATGAGACGCACCTGTGTATATTTGTAAATTAATCCCGATGTAGTGATGGCTCATTTCTTGAGGCCCTAAAATGCCAAAACAAACACCCCCAAATGACCCCTTTTTGGAAAGCAGACAGCGCAAGGTAAGAGACATGACGATTTAGTTTTTTTTACGTTGCAATTTTTTGTCACAATATTTTGGAAAGTTAAAGAAATTAATTTAAATGATCACTGATTGGTGACAGTATGTAAAAAGATTTTTTTTTTTTTTACAATTTGTAATTTTATTTTCCTTTTTTACAACTTTTTTTTGTAAATTCTTTACATACTGTCACTGGAGCAATGCAGTGGTTTCAGGTTTTTGTTTTCTTTAAATTATGATTGATTATTACCCCTGATGTAAAGCGCTGCACAAATAATAATTATTACAGTGATGATCACTGTATATAGGTAGTAATTTTTTCACTGTGGATGGAATCCATTTATGTGCCATTGTATGATATTGTGGTAGCTATGTTTGGCCACAGCTATCACATGGTACAGATCAGCTGTGATTGGCCTTGTACCATGTGATCGTCATGACCAATCAGAAATCACAATGAATGACAAGCCATTGTTTGTTTACAACTGACATGTGATCGCTGTGATTGGTCTCATGCGATCACGCCCATGGTCGCTCATTGCAGCCCAGTACAATGATCTGTGTTCCGCTGTGTCCACCCGCAGAGGGCCTGTGAGTGGGAAGACGTCACATGATGTCCACCAGGGATAACAGCACCCGCCGGGCCGTATTATTACAATAGGTCGGGCAGGAAGTGATTAAGAATACACAGAAAGCCTTTCAGTCTCTGCAAACCTCAAACATTTTCCATCTGCCTTATTTACAGACACAAGATAAGAAGAGTGAAGTAATATGATGTGGAGAACAGAAGAACACAAAAGCTACGGAGAGGAAGATCAGTTCTGGTGACCCAAGAAAAGTATACAGGCGGGCAATGCTGTTAACCACTTAAGACCCGGACCAAAATGCTGCTAAAGGACCCGGACAGGTTTTGCGATTCGGAACTGCGTCGCTTTAACAGACAATTGCGTGGTCGTGCGACGTGGCTCCCAAACAAAATTGGCGTCCTTTCTTTCCCACAAATAGAGCTTTCTTTTGGTGATATTTGATCACCTCTGCGGTTTTTATTTGTTGCGCTATAAACAAAAATAGAGCGAAAATTTAGAAAAAAAAACAATATTTTTTACTTATTGCTATAATAAATATCCCCCAAAAATATATATATAAAAAAAATGTTTTCCTCAGTTTAGGCTGATACGTATTCTTCTACATATTTTTGGTAAAAAAAAAAATCGCAATAAGCGTTTATCGATTGGTTTGCGCACAATTTATAGCGTTTACAAAATAGGGGATAGTTTTATTGCATTTTTATTCATTTTTATTTTTTTTTACTACTTATGGCGGCGATCAGCGATTTTTTTCGTGACATTATGACACATTTTTGGGACCATTGTCATTTTCACAGCAAAAATGCATTTAAAATGCATTGTTTACTGTGAAAATGACAATTGCAGTTTGGGAGTTAACCACAGGGGGCGCTGTAGGGGTTATGTGTGACCTCATATGTGTTTACAACTGTAGGGGGGTGTGGCTGTAGGAGTGACGTCATCGATTGTGAATCCCTATAAAAGGGATCACACGATCGATGCGCCGCCACAGTGAAGAACGGGGAAGCTGTGTTTACATATAGCTCTCCCTGTTCTTCAGCTCCGGGGACCGATCGCGGGACTCCAGCGGCGATCGGGTCCCGCAGGTCCCGGAGCTTCGGACCGGGTCGCAGGCGCGCCTGGTCGACAAAAGCCGTTTTTTCCAGACTTTAAATGTGTAAATATTGTAATAGAATTGTGAAAGAAAGAATTTTGTTGCTGTGATGAGAAGCTCTATCCTTTGTGAAGCAGTTTGTGTTCTGCAAAGGCAACATATTAAACATGTTTCTTGCTGACAATTTATTTGGTTTGTCTCATTTATTATTTAAAATAGTGGTCTCCAAACTGTGGCCCTTTACTTGCCTTTCTCCGGCCCTTTAGGCATTGTTCCAGCCACTGACACCAACAATGGGACATCATTCCTTCCAATGATGGGACAGTCTTACTCCCACTGAAAATCAACGATGATGCGCTATTTCTCCTCCTAATACCAAAGTTTTTATATACACTTCTTTTATATGCGCTCTCTTACACTGCTCTATCTATGTAATGGGAGATTCAGGCTACTTGCCCTCTAAAGGGTGCACTTCCCATTTCCACTTGTTACAACGACCCAGCAAGTGCTTCAGCAAGAACTACAGAGGGAAAGGATGTGGAGTCATGCACAGGTTGAGCAGCATTCATATTTAGGGTGATGCAGGAGTTAATCACGCTGTTACAACAATGGAGCATTCTCCATTAAGATGACTATCAATGTCCCTCATTGTGTGAAGTGAGAGGTGTAAGCATAGCTGAGCCTTGCACAATAGACAGGTAGGAACAAGGATCAGAGCTCAACAAGCAGGTGCATGAGCCGAGCCGCCCCCGGGGCACGCACCTTCCCACACATGGCTCCACTCCGTTCCAAGCACACGACTAGCTTGCTGCCTGCTATTAACACAACAGCATTCTTTGCCATGCTATATGCTTTAACATAGCCCCGGGGAAGGCAATTCACAATACTGTACAGCTCAGCACATGCCTTCGCAACACAGGTCCCAACACGCCAGGGGATCTGCCCCAAACAGGTGAACATTCCACTGGAATCAGACTACTGACAAGTGGCTGTATGAGATCAGCAGAACGAGGAGATGTACCCCCCGCATTCCCTGTCTACTCCTGAACAGGTGCCTGCTAACTAAGACTACAACACCGACTCCGTGTGAGTCAGTGAGAGATCACCGTCCACAGACACCACATACTAATCTGACTGTCTGCACCCAACATGCATCACATCCACATTATAATAGCATGTGTGACTGATGGCTAGACTACTCCCGACACAATGAAGGCCTCATCTCCCAGCACCAGACTACTGAAGACCTCAACCAGGGAGGCCAATGAAATGCCAGCAACCCATACCAGGGGGAGATTTCAGTGACACTGTCTGAGGCAACCTGGGGGTCGGGACCCCCTCAGGGGTCAAATTACAATTTGCCAGGGGTCACCGAATGGAAGGGAGCACTAAATATCCGTGGGTTAGAGGTGTAAATTACTTGCCTTGCATTGGGTGCTGGCAAACCACGCTACGAAAATAATTTTACTGTTGGGGGTCCCCACAACTTGGGAAATTTTATCAAGGGGTCACGGCACTAGTAGGTTGAGAACCACTGGTCTGAGGGAACATGGTCGCTGCTTGGTTGGTTGATTTGGGTTACTGTAATATTTTCTTCACAAATGCCAGCAAAGTCTGCTAAAGTGTGATTCTGCATTTGTCACAACCTACACTTACACTACAAATACATTTTTAGAACCTTAACGTCGTTTTAAACCTTTACCTATACCCAGTGAAGTGATCGGCCCTTAGGTGATACACAGAGATGAAACAAATTCTCCTACATAAGTTGTGCCTGTGCAGAGCTGATTGGAGGGAATGGAACACACATAACCTTCACACAGGAACAGAGCAGAGGCTGTCAATCACAGGCTGTGTGCTGGAGATTAATCCCCTGTCACCTTTTTTCTTTTGGTGTCAGGAAAACTTGTCAGAAGAAACACCTGCAGATGGCAGAGGAAGAAAAACGGCAGACAGGAATGACACTTAGTGGTTGATTTAATAAAACTGGAGTGCACAATTTGGTGCAGCTCTGCACAGAAACCAATCCGCTTTCAGTTTTTATTGTCAAAGCTTAAACGAATGAGGTGAAGTCAGAAGCCGATTGGCTGCACCAGATTTTGCACTCTCCAGTTTTAGTATATCAACCACTCAGGCTGCATTCACACCTGAGCGGCGGTCGTTCGGTCGTTTTTTCCGGCGTTTTGTCGCGCGTATTCATGCTCATTTGCACGTTTGCATACAGCGTCGTCCAACGTTTTTTATTTTAGCCAATAGGAAAAATGATCATCTTTTCATCACTTGTTGCTATGTTGGTAGATTTTTTTAATCTTCTGCCTGGGTGAAATGTTCTATTGATTAAAGCGACGAAACGCCCGTAGCAAACGCTCGTTGTCGCTTGAATCGAGCGTTTCCTTTACTATGGGAAATGGAAACGCTCAAAAACGACCAAACCGCCCGATACGCGCGACAAAAAAGGGGGTCTGGAACTTGTTTGAGCTTCAGGCATTCGGCGTCAGGCGTATCGGCGTGCAGATGTGAACCATCTCCATAGGGAATAATGTATTTTTTCCCCTCTAGCGTATTTGAGCGTCGCGCTTCAGGCGACAAAACGCTCAGGTGTGAATGCAGCCTAAGGCTGCATTCACACCTGAGCGTTTTGTCGCCTGAAGCGCGACGCCCCAAAACGCTAGAGGGGAATAAATACATTATTCTCTATGGAGATGGTTCACATCTCCACTACAAAACGCCGAACGCCTGAAGCCCAAACAAGTTCTGGACCCTTTTTTGTCGCTCAAATTTGGGCGTTTTACATTGGTGACCCTAGACCTGTAAAAAATCGCAGTAAAAAACGCAGCGTTTTGTCGTGGCAAATCGTGGTAAAAAAACACCGCAAAGCGCTACGCTCAGGTGTGAATGCAGCCTTAGTGTCATTTCTGTCTCCTTCATCTGCTATCTGCAGGAGTCTCTTCTGATCAGTCCCTCCACCTGGATCACAATAATTTTAACTAAAAGTTTGGTTCAGAAAAAGGGTATTGGGCTAAAGCAAGCAGGGATTGAAAGAGAAAAGGTGAACTTTCCTGAAGTCTTGTGCAGTAAAGCGCCATACACACTATCAGTTTTCCTGCAGGTTTTTCTCTTCGGGTTTACCAAAACCATGTAGTGCAAGGGCCTGCCTGATTGCATACAAATTGAAACTGTAAGAGTCGGTTCACACTGGGGCGACGCGTCAGGCGGCTTAGCCACCTGGCGAGTCGCTTTCCCATGCAGTGCAATGGGAGCGTTCTTAGAAATTGACTCCCTGTACGACTTCGGGGGCGGCTCGGGGCGACTTGCATTGACTTCTATACAGAAGTCGTCTTGCAAATCGCCTCTGGAGGCTCTTGCAGAGCCGCCCCCGGAGTCGTGCCGCCTTAGTGTGAACCGACTCTTAAGGTTTGACCTCATATTAGATGGTTTTGGTAAACCCCGAAGAGAAAAACCTGCAGGAAAACTGATAGTGTGTATGGGGCTTAATACAAGTTTAAATCAGAACTGCAGCAGGGCAGGGTGTTTGACACAATCACTTGCAGGTATTTTGTCTTTAATCAGAGTACAGGAACCATCTCCTAAGGGCGGGAGTGGGATTCTCAACCAATAGGCAGAGGCCTGGACACCTGCCTGGATTGTACTCTGGGAGGCGGTGGGGGACGGGACCTCGCAGGTCACTACAAGCAGCATCCTCCGTATAATGGTTGCTATTGAAACACTTCTATGTTTGATGGCAGCTGACGTAAGGACGGGATGAATGCTGCTACTTAGCAGAAATATGCAGCGACAGGTAGCATGTTGGAATCTGCTAATGAATAAAGAGCAGCTTTGTAGGGGTGGGAGATGGAGCTGTTATTATGAACTTATGGTCGCAGGCAGAGCCTAATACAGCTGAACGCCGTTCCCTTCAATCGATGTTTGGGGGCTAAGAATATGCATGCATCATACATACTAGGGGGGGAGTACAACTGGGGGGATCTGTAGTGGAGAAGGATCTGGGGTTTTGGAAGATCATAAGCCTAATAATAACATGCCATGCCAAGCTGCGATTTCCAAAGCGAGCAAAGTCCTTTCTTGTATTAAGAGCAGGGCTTTTTTTCAGGGGGAACTTGGGGGAACTCAGTTCCACCACCTTTGGCTCAGACCCTTTGATGCCCGCTCACAACAATCACTTGTAAATACAGAAGTCCGGTTTCTGTGTTTACAAGTGACAGCTCTGCACTCTGTATGTAACTCCCATGAACTCTGCAGTCTGTATGTAATGCAATCCTGGTATTTAATGCCCCTTTAAGACACTTCTACTGTTTGTGAAATCTGAACGGGGTCGTGGTTGAGTTCCTGCACCTATTTTCTGAGAAAAAAAGCTCTGATTAAGAGAGGTATGGACCCAGAGAGAGAGATATCATTGTTGCCCCCCCCCTGTACAAATCATTAGTAAGACCTCATCTGGAATATGCAGTTTAGTTTTGGGGACCAGTTCTCAAAAAGGATATCGGGGAACGTGAGAAAGTGCAGAGAAGGGCAACCAAACTGATAAAGAGGCATGGAGGAACTCAGCTATGAGGAAAGATTAGAGGAACTGAATTTATTCACTCTTGAGAAGAAGAGATTAAGGGGGGATATGATCAACATGCATAAATACATAAGGGAGGGAGGATATAATCACCATGTATAAATACATATGGGGGGGGGGGGGGTATGATCACCACAGAAGTGGTCTATATAGTGAACTTGGTGTTGAGTTATTCACTTTAAGGTCATCGCAGAGGACAAGGGGGCGCTCTTTACATCTGAAGGAAAAATTGATTTTATCTCCACCTACGGAAAGGTTTCTTCACAGTGAGAGCTGTGAAAATGTGGAATAGACTCCCTCAAGAGCGGGAGTAGATTACGTTAAAAAAGGGACTGGATTCTTTCCTAAATGTACATCACAGGCTAATCTAACCATGAGTACCCATTTACACTATATAACGCATAGTGTTATCGTGTGTTGAAGCCGTCTATTGATTTGGTATAAGCTGGCAGCTCACCTTAAATCGGAGGTTCCATTACAAAAAAAAAAATAAAAGTCAGCAGCTACTAACACTGGAGCTTCTGACTTTTAATAAGGACACTTACCTGTCCTAGTCGCCAGCGATGTCAGCCCCCGCCGAGGCCGATCCTCGATCCTGGCAGCTCCAGGCGCCGCCATCCACAGTAAGGGAAACAGGCAGTGAAGCCCGTGCGGCTTCACTGCCCGTTTCCTACTGCGCATGTGCGAGCAGCGCGACGCTTTGTGAATAGACCGGCTTCTTTTTGGGATACACACAGTTCCCAGAATGCAGCGAGCCACATTCACAAGAACACACCGAGTGTAGGAGGAGGAAGAGAATCCACCGCGGAAGATGAAGAGGCAGATTTGGGACTTCCGCATAGCAACAGCTATTTAGGGAAAGTAAAAAAAAAATGTATTTGATTCTTTTTTTTTTGGTGGAAAGATTTTTTTCAGGGTGGAACTCCGCTTTAACACACTAAATAAACGTTCCTTTTTGGTTAACATGTGCATGAGGAGTGCCATTCCACAATGCAGAGATGTGAATAAGCCCTAAGGGGCATCATTAACACCACTCTCTGCTATCCTGCCAAGGAATCAGTTTTTCATAGATCTGTTGTTGACATCCACAGGTCTTTATGTTAAATGTGCTTTTCAGAGGTGGCTCAGTGGAATGGTGCAGGGAAATGTTTTGTCTGAAGCTTTGGAGACCTGGGTTAGAATCCCAGCTCCTCATGTTGTGATTATGGCACTTCAGCCCACTGCATGGTTTAGAAGTGGCGGTGGAAATACTGGTCCCTACATGAGCGACTGAGAGGAGGTGAATAACTTAGATGAGATCCATGAAGATTCAAACCTGAAACTCCCAACAGCAACAATGAGCAGACACCAACCTAAATGACTTGGTATCCATGACATGTAAACCCTGGTCTGCAGAATTATGGGTAGGTATCAGATAAACCAAATCCTCTAATATCAGCTTTCTGTTGGGTTTTTTGTTTTTTCCGCCAAGGGCTGGGCTGCCAAGTTGACCCAGAGCCCAAATAAGAGAAAAAAATATTTCTACTTTTCAACCACCTAGTTTTTTTTTTATTCCTTTTAATTACTAAGTCTTGCATTACTATATGTTAATATTCAAAGGACTGACTGATAACCCCAAAGCCGGAGCTGTGCTCTGGTGGAATGGTTTAGCAGCCAGCCAGCGGCTTCGCAGAGATTTTGAAGTTGCAGGTTCGAATCCTGATTTGTCTATTTGAACTTGTCAGTGAGCACATTTCACTTACTAAGTCTTCATTGATTGGCCTTTTGTTCAAAGGCCTGGCTGGCTCAGGGGTTTAGTAGTCAGGCTGTGACCCATCAGAGAGTTTGAAGTTGATGGTTCAAATCTTGCTTTAGCTTCTTGAATTTGTGGCGACTTTAACTCCTGAAATATGAGAACAAACACCACAGCACTTTAGCTAGAGGTGAATATCTCAGAGGATGAGATCTATGAAGATTCAAACCTGAAATTCCAGCATCAATAATGAGCAGACACCAACATTAATGACTGGTACCCATGGCAGAATGATAAGTAGGTATCATATAAACCAAATCCTCTATTATCAGCTTGTTTTTTTATTTTTATTATTTTAGTTTTTTATACAAACATTATTCAAGGGGCTGGCTGCTTAACTGACCCAGAGCCCAAATAAGAAAAGAAAACATTTCTCCTACTTTTTCAACCACCTCGTTTTTAATTCATTTTAATTACTAAGTCTTGCATTACTATATGTTAATATTCAAAGGGCTTGCTGCTAAAACCAAAAACCAGAACTCTGCCCTGGTGTAAAGGTTTAGCAGCCAGCCAGCGGTTTAGCAGAGATTTTGAAGTTGCAGGTTCGAATCCTGATTTGTCTATTTGAACTTGTCAGTGATCACAATTTACTTACTAAGTTTTCAACAGTTCATTGAAAGGCCTGGCTGGCTCAGTGGTTTAGTAGTCAGTCTACAACCCTCCGGAGATGTTGAAGTTGCTGGTTCAAATCTTGCTTTAGCTTCTTGAATTTGTGGCGACTTTAACTCTTGAAATAGGAGATCACAGACCACAGCACTTGAGCAGAGGCGAGTAGCTCAGTGGATAAGAGTGTTGACCAGGGCGCCGTAGACCCGAGTTCGAATCCACCAAAGCACTGTAGACCCCGAGTGCAAATCCATGAAAGTGCTAAAAACCCTGAATGTGCATTCACAGAGCGCTGTAGACCCACCAAGTGCAAATCCATTATAGGCGCTGCAGACCCAAGGTACAAATCTGTGAAGTGCAGTAGACTCGAGCTCAAGTCCCTGAGTGAAAGCTTGGAGGCCATGGACAACCCACCAGTCTGCTCCAGTCCCAGGTCCCCACAGGCCTGTAACATGTGTGGGCATCACATTAGGTTGTGGACACCCCGCCTCTTCGGTCCACGGTCTGTGACATCACTGCAACATATATAATTAGAATGGGCTGTCTTACCGGGGCAGTCCATTCTAAAAGTAGGGACTTAGGTTTTTATTGCCTCACCCCAGGTACTACACAGCACCTACACCCTCCGCTAGTGGGAACAGGTCAGTGGGTCTGTAACATTTCCCACTGTCCTGTTCCACCAACAGAGGGTGCAGGTGCTGTGTAGCACCCAGGACACACAAGGCTTTCCCTCGTTGGGATTTGAACTCAGGTCTCCAGCAGACCAGTCAGAGCTCTTACCATCTGAGCTATCACCAATGCTCAAGGGATAGAGGTGCTTGTTCTTCTATTTCTGGAATAGGCAGCATAAATAATAAATAAAACTGCACTATTTCTTTACTTAAAAAAAAATTCCTTTAGTGACCCTTTAAGTAAAGAAATAGTGCAGTTTTATTTAAAAAACATTTTTTTTTGTTTTATTATTTATGCTGCCTATTCCAGAAATAGAAGAACAAGGACCTCAATCCCTTGAGCATTGGTGATAGCTCAGATGGTAAGAGCTCTGACTGGTCTGCTGGAGACCTGAGTTCAAATCCCAATGAGGGAAAGCCTTGTGTGTCCTGGGTGCAGTGCCTGAGCCCCTTGGTGGTGTGATTGAGTAGTGGGAACTGTTAAAGACTCACTACTCTATCCTACCTTCAAGAGGTTCAGGTACTGGGGCAATAAAAAACCTAAGTCCCTACTTTTAGAATGGTCTGCCCCGGTAAGACAGCCCATTCTTATATTATATATGTTGCAGTGATGTCACAGACTGTGGACCGAAGAGGAGGGGTGTCCACAACCTAATGTGATGCCCACACATGTTACAGGCCTGTGGGGACCTGGGACTGGAGCAGACTGGTGGGTTGTCCATGGCCTCCAAGCTTTCACTCAGGGACTTGAGCTCGAGTCTACTGCACTTCACAGATTTGCACCTGGGGTCTGCAGCGCCTATCATGGATTTGCACTCTGTGAATGCACATTCAGGGTTTTTAGCACTTTCATGGATTTGCACTCGGGGTCTACAGTGCTTTGATGGATTTGAACTCAGGTCTCCAGCAGACCAGTCAGAGTTCTTACCATCTGAGCTATCACCAATGCTCAAGGGGTTGAGGTCCTTGCCTTGTTCTTCTATTTCATGATTTGGCCTCACAGAGATATATCCGTATATCTTCCCAGGTACTGTACAACACCTGAATATCCCAGCTGGTGGGACAGAGCAGTGGGTCTCAAACATCTCCCACTGCCCTGTTCCACCAACACAGGGATTCAGACGCTGCACAGCACCTAGGACACACAAGGCATTCCCTCAAAGGGATTCAAACTCAGGTCTCCAATAGACCATTAAGAGATATTGCCCTGTGAGCTATTGCCTACACTCAACTTGTATCATTGCTGTTCTCATATTTCAGAATTAGATAGAATTTACACATTACCAAAAGTAAAAAATAAAAAAAAAAGTATATCTATATGAATAAAAAAACATAAAAGTATATAACAGATCATGTGGAAATATACCCAAAGTCACCAAATGTTGCTACCTCTGCTTCTATTTATTATATATATTTTTAATCAATTTATGAAACAAAAAATGTTTGTATTTACCCAAAAAATATTTTTCTTGATGTCCATTGAAGGGAATGTAGTAAATTTAAGATGAAATTGCAAATTCCTTTGTTAACAGATTGGAGTTTGGTTCAACCTAGCCTTAGAAGAGCGAGGACCTCTACCATATAATAGACCTTAGTGGAAACAAATACTTTTAACATACCCTGTAAGTTTTGGGAATTAATTACTATTGGATTGGATTGGAATAAATGCTTATAGAGCGCCGAATGCGAGTTGTGAAACTCTCATCTAAGTGCTTACCAACAAGCTGGGGGTATCCAGTTCCCAGGAGCAAAAAGAAGAAACTAGGACATCTAAGTAAGAGAGGGGAACAAGCAAGAAGTAAACAGAAGTATAGAAAGAAGGTAGGGGGGGGGGGGGGCAGGACACAAAAACCTATCCCTACTCCCTGACCATGGACCGCAGCCTGGGATTAAGGCAGCAACCTGCTAAGAGTTGGATGGCCAAGTGTCTATCCGTAGGCTTGTGGAAAAAAGCAGTGGGCCAGATTCTTGTAGTTTTCCCGCGGCGGTAGCTTAAGCCATTTACACTACGCCGCCCCAACTTACAGGAGCAAGTGCTGTATTCCCCAAGCACTTGCTCCGTAGTTTGGGGCGGCGTAGTGTAATTGGCCCGGCGTATCCCCGTGTAATTCCAAGGGGGCGGCTTGTATTTAAATTAAGCGCGCCCCCGTTTCGATCGAACTGTGCATGCGCCGGGCTAAAAATAGCCCAGTGCGCATGCTCCAGTTCTCGGCGGAAAACGTCAATGACGGCGACGTGTGCGTCATTGACGTAAAGTCGTATTCAAGAACGACTTAGTAAAACGACGAGAAAAGACGACGCGGACCCGACGCCATACTTAACATGGCATACGTGGGACTGGCGTAAGGTTACCCCTCATATAGCAGGGGTAACCTTACGCATACGCAAACGACGTTAGCGACGGTTACGCGACGCGATTTTGTTCGGGAATCGGCGTATCAGGCTCATTTGCATAAACAAATGAGACCTGAACGTAAACGCCACCTAGCGGCCGGCGGCTAATTACATTTAGGATACGACAGTGTAAGTGACTTACACTAGTCGAATCCTAGCCTAAATCCGGCGTATCTTGTTTTGTGAATACAAAATAATGATACGCCGGCGGGAAATTCGATTTACGCCAGTGTATCAGTAGATACACCGGCGTAACTTGTTTGAGAATATGGCCCAGTGTTTTTAAGCCCTTACGGAAGGCCATCAAGGAGGAGGATGCTCGGAGCTGATGAAGGAGCTATTTACAAAGAGAATTCCCCACTGGTTGGGTCCAGTTCTATGTCACCATCCAGAGAACCTAGTAATGTACCAAAGAATTACATGCCAATTGTGGCATGTAGGGGGGCGAGGAGCACTTAAAGCGGAAGTTCCACTTTTGGGTGGAACTCCGCTTTAAGGTGGGACACATTAAATGTAGAGATTTGGCAGTCAATTCCTTGACTCCAGAAAAAGAAACCACATCGAAAAAGAATACATTTTCCAGCATATAAAATAGATCACCAGATTAGAAACAGGGGACGTTCCAAAAATTTAGGGGAATTCTACAGAGATGAGGGAATTTCCAATCTGGCCAGTAGTTAGCTTGACTTTGTGGTCCAAAGAACCAGTCCAACATTCAGATTCCCAAACTCAAAGGGAAGATTGAGGGATAACCATGTAAAATGGTGTTCCCAATCATCCTAAAAGGTTATGGGACAAAGGTCTGCAATGAGTGTAAGCTTTAGGACAATGGGCTTAGCAAGACAACAAAGACAATGACTCTCCCTATTGAAGGCCTGTTGTTTGTACTGCAATGAGGATGCAAGGAAAAAGTGTCAATAGGGTGGACATATTGGTCAGTGCCATAGATAGGACCCAGAATGACTTGAAGACACTCAATAGTCAAGTGTTCAAGGTAAAGGAGCATGTAGGAACTGATCCTTATCAATCTTGCTGGCCATAGGCGATGTTGAAGAGGGCCAGTGTCGCTATTTGCCAGCACACCATAGATCTTCAAATTGAGTCTAAATTTTAAAGAATGATCACGTTTACAAACAAAGGATTGCAACATTTCAGAGTCACGCAGGTCCCCTTCGTCAGGCATGTGATCAGTAGATGGTGTGTCCTGTCTTAAACGATAAAACCCTCAATCAGGGGAGCCGCCAGGGGTGCAAGATGCAAAACCCAGTCACAGATAACCACCCATATTCCATGGCACACGTTCCTGGAAAAGGCTCTAGGATACTGGGTGCTGCAGCAACCACCATCTGGAGACTGGATCATGCATGACACATTGCAGATATTTGCCAGCACACCACAGATCTTCGAATTGAGTGCAAAAGGTTTTTTATTGAAGTATAATCGCATTACAAACAAGAGAGTGCCACGTTTCAGAGTCATGCGATAAGAAAAGAGTCAAACACTGCAGTGGGAAAACCATTAGTGATGGAAAAGGGGCTCCCCTGCGTGAAGGAGGGATAGACTTTACCACTAAGTGCCCACAATGTACTGTGGCCGAGCGCCAAAATGTAGGCAAAGCACCATACCCGTATATCACTGCCTACTTTTGGGTTTAGGGCGTTCCCTGGCATGCGCCCCCCTGCCCGGCACCTGCTGTTTACAATCAGAGTCTAACAGCAAGTCCCGGTCAATGATTCATGGTTGGGACCTGCTAAATGGCTATGTACAATCACAGCCCAGAGCTTTGTGTTGGTAAACAACACAGAGCTCTGGTACGAAGGGAGCGACCTGTCAGTTTCGGGATGTACAAGCATTACACATAGTTAGGCACATATTTAACCCTTTGAGCACCGTAGATGTTGACCCCCCTCCCAGCCAGTGTCATTAGTACAGTGACAGTGTATAGTATTATCACTGATCACTGTAATAATGTCACTGCTGATGTCAGTGGCAGTTAGTCAGTCCCCCACCCCCCAGTGTCAGATTGTCCACTGCAATATCACAGTCCCATTATAAGTTGTTGATCATCATTAATCGTATTAAAAAAAACATTTCCGCATATATACCATAGTTTGTAAGACGCTACAACTTTCACACAAACCAATCAATATACACTTATTGGGATTATTTTTTTTATCAAACACATGTAGCAGAATAAATTTTGGCCTAAATTTATGAAGAAGTTAGATTTTTTTGGGGATATGTTTTATAGCAGAACGTAAAAAATATTTTTCCATTTAAATAAAAACCCAGTGGTGATCAAACACCACCAAATGAAAGCTCTATTTGTGTGAAAAAAAAAGTGATATCAATTTTGTTTGGGTACAGCGTCAATCGCGAGTTAAAGTAGAGCAGTGCCGAATAGCAAAAAATGGCCTGGTCATGAAGGGGGTAAAATCTTCCAGAGCTGAAGTGGGTAACGGGATAATATTCCCAAGGTACAGTGCTCCCAAGGAGATCCCAGTACCTGAATAACCACGATGGAGTGCATTAAATTCCAGAAAAGGCAGCTAAAGAAGGTACCTGATTCAAGCATTTAAAGGGGCAGCTACAAGGTGACGCCTGAGCATCCAAACTACCAGGCGGTAACCATCAAGGGACCGAGGAGGGTAAACAGTCTCCTTTTGCCAAAATAACAATGTATCTTCATGCAGATTGCTGTTCAGAGGAACATTTCTGGACTCAAGGGCCCGGATTCACAAAGCACTTGCTCCGACGTATCTCGAGATACGCCGCGTAAGTGCAAATATGCGCCGTCGTATCTGTGCGCCGTGGCCACAAAACTAGATACGCCTGAAAATAGGCTTCATCCGACCGATGTAACTTGCCTACGCCGGCGTAGAGTGGGCGCATATTTACGCTAGACGTATTTGGCGCTCTTATTTATTTTCTATTCACATATGCAAATGAGGGAGATACGCCGATTCACCAACGTACGTCCGTCCGACGCAGTGCGCGTAAAGTCAAACATCCGGCGTAAAGTTAAGCCCCATAAAGGAGGTGTAACTCTGCAGCAACCATGCAAAGGGCTGCACCAGGGAACACAAGCCGTCGTATTTTACGTTGGACGTGAATATGGCTGGGCGTAGGTTACGTTCACGCCGTAGGCAGTGATCCGACGTAGCTTAGGCAGTTGTTCCGACGTGATTGTGAGCATGCGCACTGAGATGCGCCCACGGGACGGCGCATTCGCAGTTGGCGATTCGTATCTGTCTGGCGCTCGGCCCATCATTTGCATGGGGTCACACCTCATTGGCATGGCTCACGCCCACTTCCACTTACGTCTTGGAAACCCAGCGCAGATTTGGGAGGAAGTGCTTTGTGAATACTGTACTTGCCTCTCTGCGCTGCGTCGGCGTAGCGTAAAGGAGATACGCTACGGCGGCATAAATATGTGCCAGTGTCTGTGAATCCGGGCCAGAGTGTCTACAAGGTACTGCTGTGGAAGACAATGAAGAATGGGTTTCCTATGCTTTAACCGAAGATCTTCTACATTGAGGCAGGCACAGAAGCCAAGCACCAGAGGCATCAAGAAAAAAAAGTATCTAGAGCAGAACCAAAGAGACACCTACCTTTAGGCTCCATTCACACCTAAGCATAGCGCAGTGACAGGTGCTGCACCACTTTTTTTTTTACGGAGCGTTTTGGAGCAGCACCATTCATTTGAATGGGCCTCCCTCCGCTTCAAAGAAGCTCATGTACCAAATCTTGGCACAGAGCCAGGAGCATTTTGCTTTGCGATTTTATGAGTGATTTTACAGCGTTTTGTCATTCGATATTCCTGAGAAAGCCAGCCGCCTGCTGAGAAAAAAACGTACCGGGGTTAGAACTGATATCTTCAGCCATAATTCCGATAATCCACTTGCACACCGCAATGTATATATACGTATTGTGGCCGGCAAGTGGCTAAAGGGCGAGTAAATTAAACGCTGGATCCTTAGCTAGGCATGAAATTAAAGCGCCCTACCCAAGCGAGGCACGAGCTTAGATGCTTGTAAGAAAAGATCACAGCAGAACTGCAGGGCTCCAAGCACATGACCCAAAAGCTATAAGACAAGAGAGTTTGTTCTTGAGATGGAAGACTCTCCTTTGAAAGATTTGAGACAGGCATGGATTCATAGGCATGCGCACAGGGTGTGCCTGGGCACACTCTAATCACCCTGTGCTGCGCAGATTCCCCCTGCTGCTTGGCTGCCGAGAAAGAGACTGGGGAATCTTTGGGCCAGATTCACAAAAGAGATACGACGGTGTATCTCCTGATACGCCGTCTTATCTCTGTGTTAGGGCCGTCCTAACTATGCGACTGATTCATAGAATCAGTTACGCAAAGATAGCCCTAAGATCCGACAGGTGTAATTGAATTACACTGTCGGATCTTAAGGATGCAATTCTAGGCCGGCCGCTAGGTGGCGAGGCCATTGCGGTCGGCGTAGAATATGCAAATGAATACTTACAACGATTCCCGAACGTCCGCGCTGCCCGTCGATCTAACTTTACGTTGTTTCCGTCGAGTTACGCCATGTAAAATTAGGGCTGAGCCCTAGTTGTCCTAAGCCATGTTAAGTATGGCCGTCGTTCCCGCGTCGAAATTTAAAAAACAACGTTGTTTGCGTAAGTCGTCCGTGAATGGCGCCGGACGCCATTTACGTTAACGTCTAAACAAATGACGTCCGTGCGACGTCATTTAGCGCAATGCACGTCGGGTAATTTACCCGACGGAGCATGCGCAGTACGTTCGGCGCGGGAACGCTCCTAATTTAAATGGTGCCCGCCCCATTTGAAATGGGCGGGCTTGCGCCGAGCGCATTTACTTTACACCGCCGCAAGTTTACAGGTAAGAGTTCTGAGAATCAGGCACTTACGCTGTAAACCTGCGGCGGTGTAACGTAAATCACATACGTTACGCTGCCGTGGGGCAACGTAATTCTATGTGAATCTGGCCCTTTGTCCTCAGTGCCTTTCTCTGTGTCAAAAGTGAGACATCAGGGGTCTGTTTAGATCCCTGATAGTTCACCAAATGGGGCTCGTAAAAAATAAATTCAAATAAAGTATTGTAAAAAAGATTGTTGAAAAAAATAATAATAAATAAAGAATAATAAAAAAATATAATTATAAAAGAGTAAAAAAAAAAAAAAACTACTGAAGCCAATCTCTGCCCTACTGACATTAGCCCCTGCTCTACTGACACTGTGTGTATATACAGACCTATGTGAGTTTGAGCTTTGGGGTGCACACCCTTATGCAATAGGCTGCGCACACCTATGCATGGATTCACAGATCTGAGTCATTGCCAATAGGGGACAAACGGATAACTCAGACTGAGACTGGGAATCCAACTGCTCATCAGGTAAAAACTTCATTAACTGTTTGTTAGTATGTTTGTCAAGGTGAATAACTGGGGCATCTACAGGGGACAGAGACCAATCAATATCAATACATTCCAGGCTGCAGGGTAGAACGCAGTGCATAAATCAGATCATCAAAAAACCTCTTGAAAATCCCAGTCATTTAAAATTTGCTAAAAAAACAGTCTCTTCGGAAGAATCTGAGATGGTTCAGATTCATGGCATGAGATGCAGAGACTGGGTCACACAGACTGTGGTTTGGCTCTATACCTGGAGAGCGTTTTGTGGTTAACAAAGTACTGGGAAACACCACAGTAGAGCCCAGTGCTGTGGAGCTGGCCTCCCCCCCTCCCACCGTTGGGAGACATCTAACCTCTGGGTTCTTGAATTTCATCCTTATAGATCAGGCATGTCCAAAGTCTGGCCCGCGGGCCAAATGCGGCCCCCCCTGTTGATTTAATATGGCCCCCCCTGGGGATTTGGATATATATATTGTTTGTGGCCCCCAGGGATTACATGAAGAGAATCTCCTGTTTACTCAGCAGCGTCTGTATTGGAAGTCCTGTCTCCTGGGATGCCATTGGACGACTGTTCTGTCTATCATAGGAGGCGGGACTTTGTATTAAAGAGGCCACAGAGTAAACAAGAGATTCTCCTGTTTGTAATCTGTCGGTAATCGTCCCGCCCCCTCCCTCTGCCCTCCGAGGCTGCAGATGGGCATCGATCAGGCTGCACTGAAGGCAATGATGAGGCTGCATTGATGGCAATGATGAGGCTGCATTCATGGCAATGGTGAGGCTGCATTCATGGCAATGGTGAGGCTGCATTCATGGCAATGCTAAGCCCGTGCGTGTTATACGCCGATAAATACGGTATATCCAAATAACACGCCCAAGCTCATCCTTAGTCCTGAGCAGCGCTCTGGGATTCGTTGGGGCCACAAAATAAATATATACAGTATATCCAAATAACACGCCCAAGCTCATCTCTTCACCACACACAGCCACAAAGGCAAGAGAATTCTTGTTGGGCCGTGTATTAGTGCTCAGACGAACACACAGACCGAATTTTAATGGTTCTCAGAATGTCAGGCAAAATAGTCGGCCCTCACGCATGTTCACTTCATCAAATCTGGCCCTCTCTGAAAAAAGTTTGGACACCCCTGTTATAGATAGTGAAAGGCGAGCCATAGACGGTGTGAATTTTGAACGATTCCCCCATCAACACAGACAGGTCTGACAGGGGAATCCCCCCCTGCTAGCAATAATCGCAAGTGAATCCGGCAGGCTGGTTGTACCCAAGTAGATTGAGCATTCAGCCTGCCCAACCATGGTTCGAATCTCAGCCGGTGGCCTGCCTAACTCATTCATATTATTGTAGAAATTCATGAGAAAGAAGTCCAAATCCAGCTTAAAGCGGAGGTCCGCCGAATTCTTTTTTTTTAAAAGTGACGTTTAAAATAAGGACACTTACCTGTCCATGGCACCCGCGATGTCGGCACCCGAAGCCGATCTATCGCTCGGCTCTCGGGTGTAGGCGCCGCCGTCTTCAGTAAGGGAATCAGGAAGTGAAGCCTTGCGTCTTCACTTCCTGGTTCCCTACAGCGCATGCGCGACTCTCGCTGCACTATCCCACTGGTCCCTGCTGTCTTCTGGGACCTGTGTGTCTCCCAGAAGGCAGCAGGGGGACGGAGAAGGCCCTGGAAGTGGCGTAGATACTCGTGGGTGGCTCGGGTATCTATACCCGGAAGTGGGAGCAAATACATGTATTACACATGCTCCCCCCGTAAAAGGTGCCAAATGTGACACCGGAGGGGGGGGGGGGTGTTCTGAAAAGTGGAAGATCCATTTTTGGGTGAAACTCGGCCTTACAAATAAATAAAAAATCCATTACCCTGCAAAAAGCAGCTATTGTTGCAGTACCCAACCCTTTCTCCCCATTTTGTGATCCGTTTCCAATGCTCTTCCAGGTTTCATGATGTCCAGCTTCTTATGAGAGCCCTGGACATTGTGGACCAGCCCCCCAGGGAAACGCCATCAAGTTAAATTGGGCCCACAGTAGCAGAAGCCCATATAAGCCGTTTCTTTGGAACTTTTAGGACTGCTCACATTCAGAAGAAAAAGGACCAGTAACGTCACACGACCGGACAAAATACCTCAGCAAAAAAAGATATGTATACACATTTTAAAAATGTGGTATGACTTGTGTCCAGCATGAGTAGTACTGATAATAAGCAAACTACAGAGACCCTCCAATCACCTCCCCTAACTTCAAACCACTCAACGCAGTGTAATATATTTTCCGATTCCTTGTTCTGGGTCACTGCATGTTGCCCAATAAACCAAACTCTCTACTTTCATCACAGTTTCCGAAGCTTCACCTGCCCCTACAGTGCACGACTCTATGCTTATGCCGCATAAACAGAGGATTCATTTCTTTCCTCATTGTATTTGCAATTCCCTTGTATGTTTCTGTTGTATGAACGTCTCTTTGGAAGCATCAGAAGCACACATATAATTCCAGTCATATGAAAACAAACATGCATTTTACATGTTAGAAAGCAGCATGCCACGGACAGCCCACGGAGAGAGAGCTCGGGGGCCCAGGAATCAACGTTCTGTTTGTTGCTGCAAAATAAACCCATCTAAAGTAAACGCTTAATTTTCAACACCTACTTAATTCTCAACGGGCTGTGTCTATCTGAGCAGACATGAGCTCATAGAGCCTGGAAGACGTAGATTTACTACTGCTAATTCCACGGAGGGGGCCGCACAACAAACACACATCTCTGAGACTCCAGCCACCAGAACGGACCCTGGACCATAGGTTCAGTTCATAAATTCCAGCCAGTGAAGAAGCCCACCTTTCAATCAATTATTCTGTAAGAACAATGCTATCCTATCTGAAATAAAAATATATATAATAGCAAATGACCCATCTGACAAGTGTATCTAAAGCAAAACGTTTTTTCCAGTTTTGGGTAGAGTTATCAAGAACTAAAATGCCTGTCAAGTGTTTAATCATTGCGACCAGGGTAGGTAGTCACCCTGTCTATTTTATCTTGTGACCAGAACATAAAGTGATGGAAAATTGTAATTTTACACCTGTCCCCAGAGCAGGACTATAAGTGAAATTTTCCAATGGGGGCACTTGTTCTGGTGACAATTGTGTAAAGGGGATTTCTCTTAGGGCCCGCGTCAATGGGCCTTTGACAGTTTAACATCAGTGTAGGACGCTTCTGAGATCTTTCAGAATTCACCGACAGGTGAATTTGACCCACAGTTGACCTGCTTCAAGTTGGTTTTGCATTCCCATAGGACGTCCTCAGGAGGACCCCTTGAGAATGTCTGCTTGGACGAAACACGTTGGGGTGGAGACTCGGAGCTGACGTTACGATCCCTTGTTGGCAGCAGCTTTCTGAATGAGTTCTATTGATTTTTTTAAGCTGCTTTTTACTGGTTTACATTTGTATTATGCTGATGTCCGATTTATAAGAAATATTACACTGTTATTGATATCCACTGGTGAGCTTAATTTACCACAGATGGGACTGAACCTGGGTGCCATTGAGAGGAGATGGCTTAAGGCTGGTGTATATGTGCCATGGAAGGATCCTTATTTGAAACACATGCTAGTGATTCTGTATTCATTGCAGAATATATACAGTATCTGGTGAGTGTTCATTCTACAAGGTGATGGTGTCTGGTGAGTTGTGTACACAGAAGGCTGGACCTATCCAATCTGTTGGTTGAAGATTAATTTTTCTATGTTTTCACTGGAAGTATTCTATGGGACTTTTACTTACTTTTATGAGTTTTTAGACATTAAATTAAGTCTTATTAAGCTTTTGTATTGCAGTTGGATATAATGTATTGTTGATGTGTATTCACAGTATGTGTGGCTCTGCATAGATTCTTTATTTTCGTTTTTAGGGGGGTTTGTATATCCAACTTTTTTGCCAACAGCCATACTCTTATCACAATGGAAATTATTATTATAATTCCCACAGACTTGTATGGTAGTGCAAAACCCATATGAAGCTTGTTGACAAAGGCCCTTACTATGTAGAGATTTTCTCTGACTTCCTGTTGCCTCTCTGAGACGGGAAGTGAAGGGAGACTGTCTTTATGGGACACAGACAGTGGTTTCAACCATACCCTATTCTATCAATGACATACAGGTAGATTTAAAGCATAACACTTTTGTTGAGAAAAAAACATTCCTCCCTGGGTGATCTATGTACATTGCAAGGATTATAACAAATTGTGTTGCAGATTCCTACCTTTGGTTATTCTGAAGAAATCTATGTGTGCTCCTCTGTGCCTCTGTCCTAAGTGGGTCTAATGGGAGTGGTTCCATAATTATCAGTCAGCTGTGGCAGCTGCACGGCACTAATGAGGAAATCTGCTGGGCCTGCATCCCTTTAGACGTGTTCCTATTGGAAATATCTCACCAAAAATGAAATTTATGTTGCAGGGGATGCCTGAAATCTGACCTCTATCTTAGGCAGACTTCTGGGAAAATTGGTGAGCCAATCACACAAGCAGTAAATTAGTTTTCTGGGGAGTGGGGGAGTGGTCAGTACGCATTCTGTGTACAGAACAACTCCAGGTAGCCATATTGCATTGCATTTATAGAAAATTACAGCACTGCAGATTGAAAAGGAAATGTAATTTTTAGTAACATTCAATTACAAAATGACTTTTATCACAATTGTACACGCTATATTATTTTTTCTTTACTTGTTATTTTTTTCCCCATGAAAGTGTAGTTACCCTTTAAAGCAGAGCTCCGCTGTTTTTTTTTAAAGTCAGCAGCTAAAAATACTGCAGTTGCTGACTTTTAAAATAAGGACACTTACCTGTCCAGGGCGCCCGCAATGTCAGCACCCGAAGCCGATCCATCCCTTGGCTCTCGGGTGGAGGCGCTGCCATCTTCGGTAAGGGAATTAGGAAGTGAAGCCTTGCGGCTTCACTTTCTGGTTCCCTACTGCGCATGCGCGACTCGCGCTGCACGTTCCCACTGGTCCCTGCTGTCTTCTGGGACATGTGTGTCTCCCAGAAGACAGCGAGGGGGGACAGAAAAAAACGCCAGAAGTGGCGTAGATACCTGCGGGTGGCTCGGGTATCCTGGTTGCCTTATTAAGCCTGGCTGCTGCTGTGTGTCTGAGAACAGGAAGTTCTATATCTACCATGCTTTCCTATTATCTGGTGGAGGTTCTGTCTATCCTTGGACATCACTCTTTGGATTTTACACATCTCTTTCTCTTCATTGCTGGATTGTTTTTGCACATGAGCACTTTCGGACATTATTATCTTATGATTTTTTGTTTAGTTTATTTTATTATTAATTATTTTCGCTGCACTACCATTTGTATTATGTTCTATCAAGGTGTTTTTCTTGAATTTACCTTTAGTGCTGGCTTGCATAGTTTTAGTTGTTTATTGTCCCAGCGCTGAATAATCTTATTTACTTTGGCTCGGGTATCTATGCCCGGAAGTGGGAGCAAATACCTGTATTAAACAGGTATCTTCTCCCGCCGAAAGGCGTCAAACGTGACACCAGAGGGGGGAGGTTTCCGAAAATCGCAAGTTCCATTTTTGGGTGGAACTCCGCTTTAAGTTTGCGGGGACCATCAACCTACTCCTGCTTGATTGCCTGCCAATTTACATCAGGTCTGGTTTCTTCTGTCAAAGGCCAGCAAACAAAAATTGAGAACACAGAAGAATCAGCTGAACTATAAAAGTGCCACCACTAGTCAGTGCAGACATGTGTTTGCCAGTTTAGACTGTGACCATGATTACGAACAAAATGGAGACAAATGGACTGGTGCACTATGGTGGTGACTAGGTAAAAAAAACGGAAGCCCCATGTTCACTGTACTACCTACAAGACTCCATTTGCAACTTTAAATAGAGCGTCCCGTTTTAACACTAGAAGGGTGGAAGCCTCCGTCCTTCCAGCTCTGAATATGCCTGGAAGTACCTCAGTTGTAAAAAAATAAATCTTTGCTGTGGAGACATTGGCAGGCCCAAGGCCCCATGTTGTTCTGTGAATGACAGTCTGGTGCTGTGTAAGCGGCGCCTCGCATACATCGGGCTGAGATGTGATAACTACTTGGTCTCACTGCTGGAGCTGGCTGTGTTCTTCCGAGCCGTAGAAACGCATGGCCAAAGATCAAGAATAATTTCCGCACTGACATTTGAAGATATTATATAACTCTCCGCCTGCCAGTGTAACTGCGTAGCCTTAGTTAATTCACTTCTTGTTTTGTTTCTTTACAATGAGCAGTGTTATGCGGAAAGACAATTTATACAGTCTGGGTAAATCTTTCTCCAGTCACTCCGGCAGCCTCCTGAGAGGTCTGCAACACCTTCTAGTACAAGGCTGCATCCACTTCTGGAAAAGAGATAATAATGCTATTATATCATAACTATGAGCACCAAGACCCATGGCGACGTAGCCTCGCGACTATACCGGGACACGCTCGCTGTGTCAGGAAACGGTTTATCATAATTAAAGAGAATCGGTATAAAAGTTTGCCCTTTGGCTGAATACAGTCAATTAAACATCCACCCTTTAAAGACATTTACTGCATGAGGTCATGGGCCAGTAATGGCGACAATTAGAAAGGAATCTTTTCGGGCGTGGCCAGGACAGGCATGTGAGAGGACGCATCTCTCACAGCTCCCAGCGGTGATCCGGTATTGATCCTCCCCCGGGCCACAATTCCGGTTCGGAACCACCATATGCTGAAAGCCAGCACTCCCGGGATCACAGCGGTACCGCCACCGGCGCTTTGCAACAGGGGGATGACCCGCAAAGGACAAGCGGAGAAAGGAATCTTGTGCGCTTAAAAACTCCATAGTGTGCATAACAATGTCATAGACACTAAAAAAGATAAAAAATAAATTTAGGTTTTCAACTGTATTCTATGGGGGCGAGATATGAATGTGGCAATTTTCTGTGAAATTCAACCACTGGTGAGCCAACAAAAATCACAAATAAGGTTGACAAGTTATTGCAAGGCTTACACAGTATGAGTGCAGAAAGTGGGAAGGCCAATAGGCACCCGAATCCCTAAATACATAACATTACTTGCAAGGGAAGCGTGACTTTCAAGGTGCCTAGGGATAGACCAAATATATACAACTGCTAAAAAAATTTTTTTTACAATCCATGATAAAACATCACATACAAAGCATAACATTCCTGTGAAGTTGGTTAGGTGTGTGTGTGTGTATATATATATATATATATATATACACACACACACACCTAACCAACTATATATATATATATATATATACTGTATTTATTGGCGTATAACACTCACTTTTTTACCTTGAAAATAGAGGGTAAACTGTGCCTGCGTGTTATACGCAGGGGTCTGTGGATAGTTTTTTTCCCTGAAACTTTCCTCTTAAAGTTAGGGTGCGTGTTATACGCCGATAAATGCGGTATATATATATATATATATATATATATATATATATATATATATATATATATATATATATATATATAGTACAATGTCAATTTCTTCAGCTGGAGAGCTCTAGCTATTAACTTATTCATGTTTTGCCTAATTTGGCTTCATCAGGAAGATTTCCATTACCAGGGGCACTACTACATTGAAAAAAAAAAAAAAAATAGTGTAAACATTGAAAAATTATACAGTATATATTCAATATTCAAAACTGGATTGCAGGTTCATTCTCAGCACCGGTAAGTAGCCACCCATATCAGGAACCATGCGCTTCACTGGGTATAATCTAAAATAAGATGGTAAATTGATCTACATTCCCACATACACACACAGAAACAGGACCAGGGCATTATAAGGTGGACCCCAGAGGAGACACGAGTAATTCTACAAAAGGTATATATTGGGTATGGGTCCATCAAATGTCCATGTTTAACATATAACCAGATTACTCCACCAATACATACAGCATTTCATTTAGTATATTAAATTGCTGTACATATTGGTGAAGTGCCCCTGATAATGGAAATCTTCCTGATGAAGCCAAATTAGGCTAAACATGTAGAGGTTCATACCTGGGATTCTCCAGCAGACGAAGTGGACATCTAATTGTACTATATATAGCTAACCACCTTGAAAAGAATGTTACCACAATATAAACCTTATGGAAAAAATCTATCACATTGTTCAAAATTCGATCCATATATATGTAATAAAAAATGGGACCCATGGTTTGAACATTCTGCTACTTTCTTTAATCCCATCTAAATCGCATAATTCCTTTTGCTGATCTGTTTAAATAACACTTATGGTTTTATATCTACTTTTTGACCCTCATCTTAATTCTCTACTCTTTAGAACTATGTTTTATTATTGTTACATAAGATTTGTACAGTTTACTATTGTTGTTTTTTGACTCCTGGACATTTTCTTATGTGTACTCTTTTTTTTGTATGCCATTTTGCTTTTTGTACCACCATTTTGTACCAAATAAAAAAGTTTGTAAACAAAAAAAGAAAAGAATGTCACCCTTTTTATGTGATGTTTTATTATGGATTGTAATAAAATGTTGTAAATGTAATAGTTGTATATATTTGATCTATCCTTTGGCTCCTTGAAAGTCCAGCTTCCCAAGTAATTACAAGAAACTAAGCAATCTACCATCCATGAGTTCGATCAACCACAAGAATTTGGTTGAAATTGACAGCTTTAATCCAGCTTATTGAAAGATCCAACTGAAATAAAATTAAAACAGGAGGCGTGGTCTGGAGCTGCATGGAGTAGGACGTGCAGTGTGAGACATCCTCTCGAGACTAATCCTTCTACCCAATCCTGGGGGCTATAATCCCCGCAAATAGACACCAAAAAGCCCTGCGCTGTGTACCCCCCGAAATTGCCATCGCTAAAATTGATAAGTACCGCCACGAGGAGCGGGACCCGGGGGAGGAAGATGGCGTTGCCCCGCTCCCAAAGGAAGAAGAGCGGACCTCCAGTGATACTGCCAGGGTACTGAAGGCCATCGCCGTGTGCCAAACTACCCTCACCTCCAGGATTGAGTAGGTGAAGGTTGACATCGCCCTAATCCGGCAGGATATGCATAAGCTGCGGGACCGGGTGTCCAAAACCGAGCACGTGGAGGAGGGCCTGCACCCGCTCCAAGTCACCACTGAACAGCTGCAACATCAGCTAAACGCGGTCCTCTATAAGCAGGACGATATGGAGAATCGCCTTTGAAGGTGCAATCTGCGCTTCGTGGGGCTCCCCGAAAGATCGGAGGGAGCGTACCCCCCCACGTATCTTGAAAACCTGCTAATCAAGACGTACGTTCGGGTGGAGCGTGCCCATCGCCTCGCGACAAAATCTACTCTCCACTTCTAAATTCAGTTCAGCTATTAGTTCTTCATAGCTGAGCTCCTCCATGCCTCTTATCACTTTGGTTGCCCTTCTCTGCACTGTCTTCAGTTCCCCGATATCCTTTTTATGAACTTGTGCCCAAAACTGAACTGCTAATTGTAGATTAGGTCTTTCTGATTGCCTAGTTTATGGCCTGCACATCTAATAGTTATTATCTGATTCCTATGTTACCATAGAGTCAAGAGTCCTTTTAATCAGCGCACCAGAAGAGCAACCTGAAATGACTTCCCAATTCCAAATATCTGTACCATCCCACCCACCTCCAGAGCCTCTTTACTACACACCAGTCCCAAAGCCAGCCATATCAGAGTAGCAACTTCCCAGCAATCTCTATGGGTTTCCACCAGCAAACCGCATTACTAGCTTTTTAGAAGCTGTGAAAATAAATACCTGCTCACAATTCCAAAAAAAAATTGGCAGCTCGAAAGGGCTGTGGGGAAACTCCCTCCCGCACATCCATTTAGGAGGTGACATGATGGATATGGAGAAATACCTCCGGGACCTGCATCAAGCCAGGCTTGATTTTGAAAGACTTGGAAAGTGAATAAGTGAAAACACTAAGTAAGGGAAAGTTTAATTATGCCAACTAACAAAACTTTTTTTTTTCTTCCCCTCGGCAGATCCTGCCAACATGGATCTGCTGCAAAGTCTCCTAGCTCACAATGCCCGCCGTCCAAGAACAAAAAAGAAAAAAACAAAACTCGCGCAGATTGAAAATTACTTTTTATCCTTTCTTCCATCTCTCTGGCCTGCGCCCGTAATATTTCATGCACAATAGACAGTGTCCCTGCTAATTTATTGCAGCTTATTAATTTATTTCCTGTTTATACTCTTTATCTGCTTGCGTCCAAAGAGTCATATTTTATTTCGAAATATGCCTTCGCTGAGCCAGCCCTTTAATCTAATTACTGAAGGTTTTCTGGACTGGAGTGAATGCAAAGGGGTTTTTACATCTTAGTACAATAAAACCACCACAAAGAAAGTGTGAGAGAGAGAGAGAGAGAGAGAGAGAGAACACGAGAGGAGAGAAGAAGGGGAAGGAAGAGACTGAGAACAAGTTCCTAATTCTCCCCATTAGGGGGAAATAATGCGTGGCTGGAGGTTTACGGTATTGTACAGCTTTATATACTTTTTTTTTTTTGAAAAGCCTATGGCGTGTGAACACACCCAAAAACTCCACCCGGTGCAGAAAAAATGTGCACACACATAAAGAGTGTTCACAAAAACGTGCAACGTCAAGTGGTCCTCCTGTGAAGAGGGACCCAAACCCTGATCCCCCGGGGCGTTAGGCTCCAGACTGGGACTGAGGTACTGTGGTCCGAGCAAACGAAGCCGACGCGGACCCAACTTCCTCGGAGGGACTGCCGAAACAGAACCCTCCCAGTACTAGGTGGGGCTCCCCCGAAGGGAGACCCCATGAGAGCAAGTGAACTAAGCCAGAAAGCCATGTCCACCTACTCCCAAGACGTTCAGGGCCGGCCCGAGGACCGGCACCCTAAAAGTCACACAGTGAACAAAAACGTGCACAAACAAAAAAAGACAAAAATGTGACAAACATAGGCTTAAAATAAAAGAAAGTGGGGGAAAGGGATAGTGAAGAGGAGAGTGAAAGAAGTGATCATTGTGTTCAACAATGACCAGGCCCTCCTCCGGCCAGGAATAAAAAATTCCTCCGGTCCTACAGCTTTATATACTGGACCTCTTTTAGTAAACAAGTTGAATGATATCCTCAGCTCTGTACAGATAACAGACAAAAGCACCTTTTCTTACAGTTTAAAGAGAACTAAGGGTGTTGCAGTATCACCTGTTCCAGTCTATTCTGGCAAGGCCAGGTTAATAGTTGAAGTGTCTTTGGGTATGTTCAGATGACAGAAGATAACCCTGGAAAATGGACTTCCGAGGAAGAAAGGATACGGAGTATTTTATCACGGTTATGGATAGTTTATGTTTTTGGGGTTGTATTCGAGATGAGCAAAGAGAGATCACACAAATACTTAGAATTATGACATTTAATTAAATGATGACAGATATTAATATTAGAAAATATTACAGGAATACTTAACTAAAGATGCTGTTTTGTCACGCAGTCGGCCCGTTTGCGTGGCGTGGCACAGATGATCACAGATAGCAAGCTCTGAGATGAGACTGAATATTCCAAGTTTTGGATGTAGAATATAGAACTTGTATGTAAGGACATGGCCAACACTCTTGCAAGCAGTATGACCTTTTAAGGACTTGGTCAGTTTGCATTGTCATTCCTTTGGTATGAAGTCAGCTAAGGTAACCACGATATTGGAGGCTTTAGATATTGTGAGACAACTTTATTAATTAAATATGCAATTTCCCCATCACTGGGTTGGCTGCATGATTTGGACAAAGCATGAGGGGTGCCAAAGTCACTATGC
The DNA here is from genome assembly GCF_905171775.1 of Rana temporaria. Classification (NCBI taxonomy): domain Eukaryota; kingdom Metazoa; phylum Chordata; class Amphibia; order Anura; family Ranidae; genus Rana; species Rana temporaria. Next base: position 11,735,110 of record NC_053500.1, on the reverse strand, counting down.
CTACATTTTAATGTCCGGATATCGGTAGGTTTTTGTACAACCAAAATAAAACAAGCACCTAAATTATGGTGTGTATTATACATTTCTCTCATCATCAGTAAAATCCCTGAGTTACCTATGGCTCCAGTGTTGTCTACTGTGGACACAGAAATAAATTCTTCGACATCTGCATTGGTCAGGAGGCCTAGGTATTATCTGGGAGTATGACTGCTTTCTCATGTCCTACTACCAGCTTATCTCTCCTTACAGGTCCCATAATTTGCTATATTACCATTGTGTCTCATAGTGATGTTGGGATTGGAAGTAGGAACCAGAAGTGCAGCAGGGACCAGGCATCTGACACTCCTTTAAGGGGGAGTTGCTCTAAATTTTTCAACGTGCACAGCTCTTGAAGACAGCAAAGTTAGGCCTTGCCATCTGATGAATAGGTAAGTGTCAGGTGTCTGTGGCAGTGAGCTCTTGTAGAACACTAACTCAGGGATCTGTAGGACATGGAGTCTAAGCCCCAGTCTCCTTCTTCACCAGGGCCCCTGATGTTGGGGATAGTCTTTCAGCAAGCTCGAATAAGGTTGCGTCCCCAAGGTTCACCCAGCTGACATTACAAAGACCACTCATGTATGCAGAGCACAGATGGCAGGAGACAGAAGTGGATCCAGGAAAAGAGCCGTGGTCAGAGTGCATGGTAGAATAAAAAGCCACAAACGGAACACAAAGCCGGGGGCGGAAAATGGGCAGACACTGAATACACGAAACACTAAGCAAACAGGAGCTCAGAGAACTAGGAAGTTGCTCAGGCAACACAGGCAGCACTGACTATGTCTCATATAGAAAAGCAAACTAGAAGGTGGGCCAGGATATGATAGAAGGGAAGGAGATAAAAACCCACAGAATGCAGGTGACACCCATAGGTGAGCACAGAAGCCAAACAACACATGAATAAAATCACTGGTCTAGCAGAACCACTGCAGCAAGGAGGGAAGAAATACACAGGCAGGAAACCGCAGGCTAAACAATGACAGTAAGCATCATACCTCATCCTTTGCTGAGGGCAGCATTTGGATCTATTTTCTTTATGCAACATTGGTGTTATTATAATATACGCCAAATGATTTCCAGAGTACTACAGGTTAGCTAAAAAGCCATCACTAACAGACATCACTGCTGTCATGACTAGGCAAGGCATCAGGGTTGTTTCTGTAAAGCTGAAAGTAATAAAGAACTAAGAATGTGAAAAAGAGGCAGCGTCACCTGATGGTTGGATAGAAAACTGCAAAATTTAAACAGATTAAAAAAAGATATGGGAAAAAATTTTCTTAGGCCCGTACACACGACCGAGTTTCTCGGCAGAATTCAGCCAGAAACTCGATCGGAGCTGGATTCTGCCGAGAAACTCGGTCGTGTGTACACTTTTCAGTGAGGAAGCCGACGAGGAACTTGTTCTCTATTTCCTCGTTGTTGAATGAGGAAAGTCGGCCTGCCGAGATCCTCGGCGGCTTCAACACTGAACTCGACGAGGAACTCGATGTGTTTGGCACGTCAAGTTCCTCGGACGTGTGTACGGGGCCTTACAGTTTTTTTTCATAATCAGGTTAAATTAAATGTTTTTTTCAAAAAAAGCAATAAACATTCCCTTCATGGGGCGAAATGCATCACACACTATTCCCGAGCATCTCACACAGCAAGCACTGTGGTATGATGACTGAGCTGTACAGACTCATACAGTATAAATGATCATTCACAAGACTTTCCAGATCTCTGCCAAGTGAAAGATACAGGGGATATTTATAGCAGAGGGAATATAGCTCTGCTGGATGGTTATATACACTTGGCCGTTTATGAGAAACCTGAAACAATGGAAACATGATTTGCTGAATGTTGAATATGTCTCTTAATCTGTTTTACAATCTTCTAATACTGAGGCTTATGTTATTAATAAAACAATTAAGGATAGCTGTCATGTCATTAGCGCAGGACTATCACCTAGCGAGTCTGATTCAGGCCGTGGTGTATAGATTTCTTCTCGATATAAATATTTTATGTGTAACATAAATACAGAACAAAACTGATGTTATGAATGGAGTATTTTATGCCCTGAAGAAGGAAGCATTGTGGGACCCTGCCCGAAACACGTTGGCATGTTTAAGATAAAATGCTTACGATATTACAATGAAAGTGCTATAGCACTTTATCATATTCACTGTCATTTTGTGTTGTGTTTTTTGTTTTAGTTATAGATATAGCAGTTTTTTATTGGATAATAATAATTTACAATTTACGATAAGAGCACAGAAGGGGGAGAAATTTTTTATGTTTTAAGATTGTTTCGACAAATAAAAAGGGAAAAAAAATGTTTTTCTTCTACAAACTTCTTGCTTTTTTTTTGACAGTCTTACAATAGCACTATACACAGGCATTGCCAGCCAGATCTACTCTATAGTTACATAGGGCCAGATTCACAACGAGCGGGCGCAACGTAACATTTCCGATTTAAGTTACACCGCCGCAAATTGCCCAAGTTAGTGCCCGATCCACAAAGCACTTACCTGGAAATTTGCGGCGGTGTATCCTAAATCAGTCCGGCGCAAGGCGGGCCAATTCAAATGGGGCGAGTCCCATTTAAATTAGGCGCGCTCCCGCGCCGGACATACTGCGCATGCTCCCGACGCTATTTTCCCGACGTGCTTTGCGCGAAGTTACGTTGGGCCGAGGTTTTGTGAATTGCGACGGGTAAAAAAGAATTGCGGCGGGAAAAATAAAAAAATTTAAAAAAATTTGACAGCGACGCGGGAAAGACGGGTATACTTTTACATGGTGTACTAACTTTACACTTTGTAAAAGCAGCCCTATCTTTGCGACGGCAAACTAACACTTACGGCGACTTCACGAAGGGAAAAACCTTTGTGGATCTCCGTAAGTGCTTATTTGCATACCCGACGCTGGTTTACGACGAGAAATGCCCCCAGCGGCCGCCGCGGTACTGCATCCTAAGATCCGACAGTGTAAAACAATTACACATTTTGGATCTTAGGGATATCTATGCGTAACTGATTCTATGAATCAGCCGCATAGATAGAAACAGGGATACGACGGCGTATCAGCAGATACGCCGTCGTAACCCTTTTGTGGATCTGGCCCATAGTTGGTAAAGTTGAAAAAAGACAAAAGTCCAACCTGTATGTGTGCGCTTTTATTGTATATCCCATGTTGTGGTCATTTAGGTGCCCATCCAATGTTTTTTTTTTTAATTATCTATGCTCCCTGCTGAAACCACTGCTTGTGGAAGAAAATTCCACATTCTTACTGCTCTTACCGTAAAGAACCCTCTACGCAGTTTCAGGTTAAATTGCTTCACCTCTTAGCGAATGTCCACGAGTCTTTTCAAATGCCCTTTCGTGGAAAAGTTTTATCCCTATTGTGGGGTCGCCAGTACGGTATTTGTACATTGAAATCATATCCCTTCTCAAGCGGGAACAAGTTTAGTGCTCGAAACCTTTCCTCATAACTAAGATCCTCCAGTCCTTTAATAGCTTTGTTGTCCTTCTCTGGACTCTCTCCATTTCCAGCACATCCTTCCTGAGGACTGGTGGCCCAGAACTGGACGGCATACTCTAGGTGCGGCCGGACCAGAGTCTTGTAGAGCGGGAGAATTATCGTTTTATTTCTGAAGTTAATCCCCTTTTTAATGAATGCCAATATTCTATTGGCTTTGCTTGCAGCAGCTTGGCATTGCATGCCGTTCTGTTGCTGAGCCTGTCATCTACCAGGTCCTTTTCTATCCTAGATTCCCCCAGAGGTTCCCCCCCTAGTGAGAAGATTGCATTCATATTTTTGCCACCTAAATGCATTATTTTACATTTTTCTACATTAAACCTCATTTTTTTTGTGTATTTTGTGCGTGTACTCGAGAGAGGAGCCGGACTGAAGGAGTTGGGAATAGGCAGGCCTCCCCCAGAGGCAATCTGCCACCTTTCTCCATGCCCCGGGTGGCAATGGCGGGTGTGTGAGGGGGTCCTCCCACACAGCCCGCCCTACCTGCTCCACTTTGAAGCCCAACGGGGCAGAGGGACTCCCTATAAGGGAGTGAGAGGATCTAGCCCGTTCAACCAGCCCCGTTAGTCCTTCGCCTCTCTTTTTAGAGACCGCGTGGTCAAAGTGCGTGCATGTTAACCCAATTTCGAGTGCGTGTAAGTGTGGTGGTTTTTGTGGGAGGGGGGTGGGCGTACTAAGCGCAGGCTTACCTCGCATAGCACACCCACCGGGAGCCGGGCTGAGACCACCAAACTCAATTCACATGTAGCTGAGACCGGTATCCGAACCCCTAGCTGCAGAGGTGAATGGTTTGTCAGCGCAGTGCCAATCGCGTTGAGCCACCGCAGCTCCCATTAAACCTCATTTACCATGTAGTTGCCCACCCCATTAATTTGTTCAGATCTTCTTGCAAGGTTCCCACATCCCGCGGAGAAGTTATTGCCCTTCTTAGGTTAGTATTTATCCACAAATACTACGATCTTCTCAAATCTATGGCTTCCACAACACTTATCAGCAACAAATAAAACATCTAAATGTACATATAAAGCATACCCGGGCCAAAAAAAAATGTATCTTTGGCATTTGACTTAAGCCGTGTTATTATGACCCTGCGTGTCTGCAATCTAGTGTAGCCATCTTGTCAGAGTCAGGCTGGAATGAAAACAGAATGAAGAAAGAGAAGGTCGTGTCATGAAGACACAGAGCGATAATAAACCGGGATGCAGTAACTAAAATGATCTGCACAGACATCTTTCTGCTCTTATGATTTAAGAAGGGAACATTTTGCTGAGTTGCAGAAAAGTGTATGTGGGAGTGAGACTTCAGACCTATCTCCCCCCCCCCCCCCCAAGGATTTTTCCTGAGTTATGCATTCTCTGTCCGGCTCTTTGTTGTGGATTTTTTCTCTGGCTCGCTGGTGGCATATAGCGTACATACAATTCCTGCCAAGCATCATGCTACAGCAGACAGTCTGTCTGCAGAGGGACTTCCTGTCCCAGTTGGGACTTAGCAGAAACTCAAGAAGAAGCTTGCTGCACTGCCTGACTCCCGCCTGATGGCTTCTCCCTGTCTCCGCTATGAATAATACGAATACCGCAAGTATAACAAAGAGAACATCTCACTTCACGTATCAGCTCTAAGTGCTCTCTGTAACAGTCCAAATAAATGCTACGAGCCTATTCTGGCAGAGAGTTCGGGAGGACAGGCTCATCGCTCTCCGTCTTAATAACAAAATCAACATTTCTATTCCCAGCCCCGCGAGGGGGAACCATGCTACGGCTTAACCCTTTCAGAAACCGAGGCTGGCAGAGGTCAATCTGTTTTGCATTCTTCTGGCTGCTTTAAGTGGAAGAATGTTAATTTAAGGAAAATCTGGCAATGGTGGGAGAGACATAAAAAAAAAAGTTCATTGTTTTGAATCTGTAAGATGTTCCCATAAACGCCTAAAAATAAAGTGAAAATGAAGCATCTTGGGTAGAAAGCGTAGAGAATCAGCGGCGCCACATATTGGAAAGTAACGGAGCTGGTCACACCTGCTGCTCCGTCACATGACCCAACCATTAAGGCTGCATTCACACCTGAGCGTTTTGTCGCCTGAAGCGCAACGCTCAAATACGCTAGAGGGGGAAAAAATACATTATTCCCTATGGAGATGGTTCACATCTGCACGCCAATACGCCTGACGCCGAACGCCTGAAGCTCAAACAAGTTCCGGACCCTTTTTTGTCACGCGTATCGGGCAGTTTGGGCGTATTTGAGCGTTTCCATTTCCCATAGAAAGTAATGGAAACACTCGATTCAAGCGACTAGCGCGACAACGAGCGTTTGCTACGGGCGTTTCGTCGCTTTAATCAATAGAACTTTTCACCCAGGCAGAAGATCAAAAAAATCTACCAACATAGCAACAAGTGATGAAAAGATGATCATTTTTCCTATTGGCTAAAATAAAAAACTTTGAAGTACAAAAACGTCAGACGACGCTGTATGCAAACGCGCAAATAAGCATGAATACGCGTGACAAAACGCCGGAAAAAAACGACCAAACGACCGACGCTCAGGTGTGAATGCAGCCTGAGCATCTTCTTCATTACCACATTTCATCAATAGCCGATAATGCCGATATTCAATATAATCTGCTAGGATAATCACGTGGGGCACCTTATTTGCCCAGCCACCACTGATATTCCAATTGGGTGGGCACTAGTGGTGAAGGACCCTCTGTTTCCATACATACACTATATTAGAAGAAATCCATGCGTGTTTGTCTGTGTCTCTGTTCTGAGTGGGTCTAATGGGAGTGGTTTCATAATTAACTGTCAGGAGTGCAGCTGCAGGGCACTAAGACCCCTTTTCACACTGAGGCGGTTTTCAGGTGCTTTGGCGTTAAAAAAAAAGCCTGTAAAGCGCCTGAAAGAAGCCTCACTTGCAATCCCAATGTGAAAGCCTGAGTGCTTTCAGAGCACTTTCACACTGCCAGCGCCTGAAAAGCGCTGCTAAGACCCCTTTCACACTGGGGCGTTTTTCAGGCGCTTTGGCATTAAAAAAAGCTCCCTCAATGGGAAGGGGGCTTTAGGAGCGGTGTATTCAACACTCCTAAAACGCTGCAAAGAAGCTGCTTGCAGGACCTTTTTTGACGCCCTGCCAGTTCAGCACCTCAGTGTGAAAGCTCTCGAGTTTTTGCTTTTTTTAACGCTAATGCCGTGTACACACGATCATTTTTCGGCATGAAAAAAATAAAGTTTTTCCAACTTCATCATTAAAAACGATGTTGCCCACACACCATCGGTTTTTTAAAAATTATGAACAAAGCGCGGTGACGGCACTCTGAAGGGGAATTTCTATTCGCCTTTGGGCTGCGTTTAGCTGATTCTGTGTTAGTAAAAGACGATTCGCGCTTTTTTGTCTGTTACAGCGCGATGAATGTGCTTACTCCATTATGAACTGTAGTTTTACCTGAACTAGCGCTCCCGTCTCATAACTTGCTTCTGAGCATGCGCGGGGTTGTTTTAGCCCACACACGATCATTTTTTACAACCCGAAAAACAACATTTTTTTAAAACGACATTAAAAAATGCAGCATGTTCGGATTTTTTTTTTTCGTTTTTCAGAAGCCGAAAAACGATGTGAAGCCCACACATGATGATTTTAAATTACGTTTTTAAAAACTGCGTTTTTTTTCATGCCGAAAAATGATTGTGTGTACACGGCATAAGACCCCTTTCACACTGGGGCGTTTTTCAGGTGCTTTAGTGTGAAAGCACTCAGGCTTTCACATAGGGATTGCAGATGCAGCTTCTTTCAGGCGCTTTTTTTAACGCTAAAATGCCTGAAAAACGCCCCATTGTAAAAGGGGTCTAATGAGGAAATCTGCTGGGCCTGCTCCCCTTTAGACATGCTCCTATTGAAAGTATCTCTCCAAAAAATGAAATTTTTGTTGCAGGGGATGCCTGAAATCTGACTTGTATCTTAGGCAGACTTCTGGGTAAATTGGTGAGCCAATCACACAAGCAGGAAATTATGTTTCTGGGGAGTGGTCAGTACACACTCTGTGTACAGAACAACTCAAGGTGGTAGCCATATTGCAATGCCTTCTCAGAAAATTACAGTGGCTGTGGATTGAAAAGGAAAGGTAATTTTTTAATAACATTCAATTACAATATGATTAGTGTCGCAAATTATATGTGCTATATTATTTTTTCTTTATTTACAAAAAAATTTCCCCACGAAAGTGAAATTACTCTTTAAAGGCTTTGGGCAGTTTTAAGGGGAGCTGGAAATAACTTGGTAAAAGCAAACACTGGTGCATGACTTCTCGTAGTGTACAGTGTAAATAAAGAGGTTTATAACGTAACATTTTCTTTTGAAGAGTTAAACTTTGCCAGTGATTCCACGGAGATATGCCATTCTCTACAGAGAGATGTGAAGAAGACAGGGCAGAACTTCAAATGCTGATTAATCATGAGACAACAGGACATATCTCAGACCATTCACTCCATACAATTATTATTGTCTGAGGAGGAGGAGCACAGATAGCAGACTGCCCTTAATCTCTGAAATCTGACCACGGAGCCTACAACTGGAAAAATATGGGATTAATATGAGGCATTTTCCTTCTATAAAAGACACAACGTGACATTCTAAGAGTGTCACAGAATAAAGGAGCGGACTTGTAAGAGAAGCGTCTCGTGTCTCCATGAGTGACAACAGCACTACATCAATATTCTCAGATTCACAGCCAGATGAGTCACTTCACAGCTTCCTGCATATGCATCTATTTTAGGAATCTCCAATTGAATGTAGAATATCACAGGATAGCCCTTGTGTGACCTCATCTAATCTGATCTAGAAAACTGGGCCAGTGTTCATGCTTTCACTAGAGATAGTAAAGTGTTTGAGCAGGTTGTTATTTCGCCACATCAAACGACGACCACCTTCCCCCTTCCGAAGACTGAAGAAGAACATCTAAACAACCTCCCAGATAGCCGGTCACCCACCCCGTGATGCAGAATGTCCTTCAGAATGACTGGAACGTTTACCACACCTTCTGTATAGGTGTATAATTATGGTAGGAGCACACTATATTTCTAGTATAATTATATGTTCTCAAAGTGCATGTCAACGGAAAATACCAAAAAAATGTATATTTCTGGAACACATTCACATTTTCCCATGTTTTATCCTATTAAACACGCTGCTAGTACAGAAAAATAACGGTCAATGTGTCAAACGTAAAGAGGTTGAAAAAGGCTGTTAACTTTGCAAGGGAAGTTGCACTTCACAAGGGAATATTCCCCAGAGCTTAGTGATGGGGTGAAATGTCACTTTGCAAAGAATACCCAAATATATGCAAAAAAAAATAAAATAAAAAATACAGCATTTTACTTGCACATGATTGGATGATGAAGTCAGCAGAGCTTCAACTTTACTTGCCTTTAAAACCAACCTCGTAGAGTTCTCCTACCTGCCTCTCTAACATGACAACACGGCTTTACATTCTAAATTAGGGGGTTGGCAACCTACGGCCTGCTAAATGTCTGGCACTTCAGTGCACGTGATGAATTCACGTGCAACCGGCCCGCGGACATTTTAACCGTTTCACGCTGATCCCCTTGGATTAAATGGGTTGTGTTGTACCGGGGGGGGGGGGGGGGGTGATGCCTGCAGAAGGCATCACCCTGGTACTGTTTTTTAGAGCCGGTGGTTGGCTTTCTAACTGATGCAGCCAAGAAGCCAGTTGGTTGTTATCCCAAGCAGCGGGAGGGGACGTCCCCCCTTCCAACGCCTTCCGTGGCTCGTCTGGGCTCTCCCATCTCTCCGGGAGGCTCGAGCGACCAGCTGGCACATCCGTTGGCTGGCCAGAGACCCGAACGAAGACAGAATTGGCTTTGATCGGGACTCGGATATCTAGTAACCCGGTATTGATGTCATGACATCAGTTGAGGTTCACAGAAGACTTAAAGGCCCACATTTAAAAAAAATACAGCATTTAAAAGAGCCAAACCCCAGATCCCTCCATAAAGAGTACCTGTCACTAGGGATGTTTACATTCCTTGTGACAGCAATAAAAGTGATAGTTTTTTTCTTCAAAGGGACAGTGAAATATATATATATATATATAAAAAAAAGTGCTCATCCCTCTGTGCTTACACAGCTGGGGGGATGAAAATTCAGGGGGGGGGGGGATGTGCAGGGGGGCTGTGTAATGTAAAGGGATTCAGAGGAATGAGGGCTGTGTAATTTAAAGGGGGCCAGAGGAATGAGGGCTGTGTAATGTAAAGGGGGCCAGATGTGCGGGGGCTGTGTAATGTAAAGGGGGCCAGAGGTGCGGGGGCTGTGTAATGTTATCTTCATTTATTAAATCAGCAGGTGAATGCGGCCCTCCATGCATTCACATACATTGAGTGCACATAAGTGGAAAAAGGTTGCTGACCCCTTTTCTAAAGCATGTGGTGTCAGCCCTGCCAACTTCCAATGGACTACAAAGAACACAGACTTTTCATCATCTCCCCCTACCCTCATCTCCATAACCCTTCCTCATCTCCCTAAATCATCCTCATCCCCGTAATCTCCTCTAACCTATTGATCTCTATAACCCCTCCTCATCTTCATAACCCCTTTTATCTCTTCTCCTCTCTTTATCTCTTTAACCCATCCCCATCACTTCCTACCCCCTTCTGAACTCCATAACCCCTCCTCACCCCCCCCCCCTCATCTCTTTAACCCATCCTCATCTCCATAGCCTATTGTCATGTTCTCCCCCCATTCTCACCTCCATAACTCATCATAATCTTGCTAACCCATCCTCATCTCCATAACCTCTAGTCATCTCCTACTCCTCCTCATCTCCATATCCTCATGTCATCTCCCCCCCCCCCATCTCACCTCCATAAGCCCCCCTCTTCTCCCTAACTTCTTGTCATCTCCTTCCCCTTCTCACCTCTATAACCCATTCTCATCTCCGAAACCTCTTGTATTCTTCTTCTCACCTCCATTACTCCTCCTCATCTCCCTAACCCATCCTCATCTCCATTACCTCTCATATTCTTTTTCTCATCTCCATAACCCCTCCTCATCTCCTCTCTCTTTATCTCTATAATCCATTCTCATCTCAATAACCACTTGTCATCTTCTCCCCTCTGTCCCGTCTCACCTCCATAACCCCTCATCTCCATAACCTCTCGTATTCTTCTTCTCACCTCCATAACACCTCCTCATCTCCCCTAAACCATCCTCATCTCCATAACCTCTCGTATTCTTCTGACCTCCATAAGTTATCCTTTACCTCCCTTCTCCTCCCCATCTCGATAACTTGTGCTTCATTGCCTCCTTATCTCTATAACCCCTCCCTGAGCACAGCAAGTTCTCAGCTCATGAGATTTCTAAACCAACAGGTATATTTTTCAGTTATCAAACAGATATAACAAAACACTTTCAATGGTATATTTAGCAGATTAGCGTAAGCCACTTCACCAAAAAGTAAGCAACTTACCACCTACAAGTTTGGACTACCACCATGATTCTGTTTGTTGGGAAGTGGAGATTGGGCAATAAATTGAAAGCTTCAATAAAGTTCATGGAAATTAAATATGAAAACCTACAGAAATTTTGTTGAGGGATTTGATTTTTTTATTTCCCTTCCTGTTCGCTGGGGCGATTTTGATTTCATCACCTTTAACCGCTCCATTTAATCGGCATGTGTATAGGCAGCTTTAGTAAGAGAATTTTGAAATTCATTTGAAACTTGGGGCCAGATTCTCGTAGAATGGCGTATCTATGCGGCGGCGTAACGTATCCGATTTACGTTACGCCGCCGCAAGTTTTTCAGGCAAGTGCTTTATTCACAAAGCACTTGCCTGTAAAGTTGCGGCGGCGTAGTGTAAATCACGGGGCGTAAGTCAAATTCGGCGGGTAGGGGGCGTGTATCATTTAAATGAAGCGCGTCCCCACGCCAAACGAACTGCGCATGCGCCATCCGTAAAATATCCCAGTGTGCATTGCTCCAAATGACGTCGCAAGCACATCATTGGTTTCGACGTGAACGTAAATGACGTCCAGCCCCATTCACGGACGACTTACGCAAACGACGTAACTTTTTAAAATTTCGACGCGGGAACGACGCCCATACTTAACATTGGCTGCGCCTCATATAGCAGGGGCAACTTTACGCCGGGAAAAGCCTAACGTAAACGTCGTAACTTTACTGCGTCGGCCGCGCGTATGTTCGGGAATTCGCGTATCTAGCTAATTTGCATACTCGACGCGGATTTCGACGGAAGCGACACCTAGCGGGCCAAAAAAAAAAAATGCACTTAAGATCCGACGGCGTAAGAGACTTACACCTGTCGGATCTAATGGCTATCTATGCGTAACTGATTCTAAGAATCAGTCGCATAGATACGACGGCTCAGATTAGGACTTACGACGGCGTACATGGCGCTGCGCCGTCGTAAGTCCTTTGAGAATCTGGGCCTTGGTCCCTTGATGCATTTTCTTTCACGGCGCATACCGGTCAGTGTATACCTCCAAGACACTTGAAAGTTTCCCTGTTAAAGTTGTTGAGGCAAGTAGTGTCCGGTATGGCGGTGAATCCTGGGGATACAACGGCGCACACTGTCAGCAGCTGCTCCTCATTAAACTTTTAAATCATCTCGCACTATCTTTCATTCCCACATTTATTATTTTGCTCAGGACAGAACAGTATAAATTTAATTCTTCTTCAGTCAGTTTGTCCACACACACTGCACATTCCTCTTCATACACCGGGCCCAACAGGGAGATGGAACATGACAGCTATCCTCTGATTCTCGTTAAGAGGTCGTGGAGCCTCACATCGAATGACACCGGATGAAATATAATCACGATCGCTGATATACCCCTTCACAGTTCTACAGCAACAAAGGAAAGAGAGGTGAGACTTCACCCCAGCTGCATACCTCATGTGATGGGGAAGGGTCATGTGACTGCCCAGCAACGTTTCCTTCACCACACATCTATGAGGGTGTCAGGTGCCCTACTGTCAGAATGTTGCTATAGAGGAGGCATGCTGTAGACAGAAAATTTAAGAGAATGCTTAAACTCACGTCTTTTAGTAAAAGCATTTTTGAAATGTAAGGCTGACTATACTTATGTATATGTATACTTATGTATAATTGGTTTATTATAAATGCCGGACGTTTGATCGTTCAGAAATGTAAACCCAATCTCCAAAAAGCCTTAAGACGCTATGGCCATTTTCCAGCTTTTTCTTTAATCCGCCGCTTCCATTAAAAAGTGATTGCGAAGTTATTTTTATTTCAACCACAATACTTACCTACACTGTGCGATGGTCTTCCACATAGCGGCTCTGATCCAACTCTTCTCGGGGTCCCCTGTTGGCGGTCTCGGTTCCCTCGGTTCCCTCTCTTCTCCATGTGTCACAATAGAAGTCGTTTGGTATGGTGGCACACATGCAGGCTTGATCCCGAGCCAGGCTGTGTGTGTCTATTGACGTAAACAGTGCAGCCCCCTCTCTGGATTTATTTAACAGCTGCAGGAGTCACTGGGGCAGATTCAGGTACCTGCGCGCCTAGTTACGGCGGCGCAGCGTATTGTATTTACGCTACGCTGACGCAACTTACAGGAGCAAGTGCAGTATTCACAAAGCACTTGCTCCGTAAGGTGCGGTGGTGGCGTAGCGTAAATGGGGCCAGCGTAAGTCTGCGTAATTCAAATGTGGAAGGGGGGGCGTGTTTTATGCTAATATGTGATGACCTGACGTGATTGACGTGATTTACAAATGGCGCATGCGCCGTCCGTGTACATATCCCAGTGTGCATTGCTCGCAAGGACGTCATTGGTTTCTACGTGAATGTAAATTACGTCCAGCCCTATTCGCGAACGACTTACGCAGATTGCTCTCAGGCACAGCTCTGGACCGAGATTGGGCTTAAGTAAGTAGGGGGGCTGGGGGGGGGGGAACTGAACATAGAAGATTTTTTACCTTAAAGCAGAGTTCTGGCAATTTTTTTTTTTTCTACATATACTGCAGCTGCTGACTTTTTAATATAAGGATACTTACCTGTCCTGGGCGCCCGCGATGTCGGCACCCGAAACCGATCTGTCCCTTGGCTCTCGGGTGGAGGCGCTGCCATCTTCGGTAAGGGAATCAGGAAGTGAAGCCTTGTGGCTGCGTTCTTGCCTTTCAAAAGAACCACGGTTCTTTTGAAAGGACTGTGTGTACACTCGGGCGGCAAGAGATTCTTGCCAAGAATCTCGTCAGGAAAAATAACGTTTTTTTTTCACTCTGGCCCGTGTGTACGAGGTCTAAACCAAACTAGTAATGAGAACTGACCTTCAACTGGTTGGTTACTTGGGGTTGCAGCTTACTTAGCTTTCTACAGAATGAGCACAAAGGTGTCTTACTAATAGACCAGAGACAAATATTTAGGGCCAGATTCACGTAGAATCGCGGCGGCGTAACTTATCCTAGATAAGTTACACCGCCACAATTTTTCATCGCAAGTGCCTGATTCACCAAGCACTTTGCGATGAAAACTAAGCCCGCGGCCTCCGGCGCAAGGCGGGCCAATTCAAATGGGCTTGTGCCATTTAAATTAGGCGCGCTCCCGCGCCGGACCTACTGCACATGCTCCGTTTCCTAACTCCCGCCGTGCTTTGCGCGCCGTGACGTAATTTTTTTGAACGGCGACGCGCGTAGCGTACTTCTGTATTCCCGGACGGCTTACGCAAACAACGTTAAATTTTGAATTTCGACGCGGGAACGACGGCCATACTTTAGACAGCAATACACTTGCTGACTAAAGTTAAGGCACCAAAAAAAAAGTGTAACTTTGCGACGGGAAACTAGACTAGCGGCGACGTAGCGAACGCGAAAAACTCCTAATTTGCATACCCGACGCTGGTTTACGACACAAACTCCCCCCAGCGGCGGCCGCGGTACCGCATCCTAAGATCCGACAGTGTAAAACAATTACACCTGTCGGATCTTAGGGATATCTATGCGTAACTGATTCTATGAATCAGTTGCATAGATAGAAACAGGGATACGAGGGAGTATCAGGAGAAACGCCGTCGTATCCCTTTTGTGAATCTGGCCCTTAGATCCTACAAATTAATACACTTACTCATGCAGTGGGGGCGCACATCTCCAAGTTGCTTAATTCAGAAGCTTTGGAAGACATTGCAACCTAATATTCTGTCATTGTATTAAATGCAAACCATAAAAACCTCAGACTTCTACAGATAACAAAACCGCAGACATCCCAGCTGTAACGCAGCTGTGTCCAATGTCGAATTTATGAAACATTTTCTATTCCAAAAATCTGGGATAAAGTCATATTTGATCAACAAAGCGAGCGATTTCACATCTTTCTATCAATGTAATAACGAAATCCATGTGAGGTGGGCAGAAGGTAAGAAAAGTTGTATCTATCAGGCAGATGATACTTTGTAGCATGTGGAATGCCCTCACGCAGATCTGTTTGGCAACACCGGGAGCGGGCAGCTGATAAAAACCCCCGGGAAGCCATTTTTATACATGCAAGGGGGTAAATTACCGCTCAAAACTTTCTCCACTTCCCAGAAGACCACGGGAGGTGACGGTGCCTATTTATCAAACTCGCATGTCTGTAAAATCCAAGATCAAATTAAAGGGAAAACAGAACCAGATTTATGGAATGGTCGGAATCCCGCCGGGGATTTCTCAGGGACTCTACATGTTGATCGATGTCTTTCTGAAATCTTGTCTGAATTATGTCTCGCAAGAATTAGACATTTAGGTGGAAGGATTTGGAAACACATTTGTGATACGTAAATAAAATATAAACGTTCTTTAGTCTTACAAACATTTTGTATGTTTAAAGCGGTGTTCCAACCACAATTAGCATTTTTTAAATATATGTCTTTTCATCATGCGTTTTTATAATATAAATCCGGTCACTTACTATTTTACAATCCGCCGCCGCTCCGCATAGTTATTCAAAAAAGACAGGGGTAGATTCAGAGAGAAGATACGACGGCGCATCTCCTGATACGCCGTCGTATCTTTGAGTCCGGCCGGTCGTATCTATGCGCCTGATTCATAGAATCAGATACGTAAGTCTCTTACGCCGTCGGATCTTAACTGCATATTTACGCTGGCCTCTAGGAGCGTGTACGCTGATTTACGCCTAGAATATGTAAATCAGCCAGATACGCGAATTCACAAACGTACGCCCGGCCGACGCAGTACATTTACGACGTTTCCGTAAGGCTTTTCCCGGCGTATAGTTAACCCTGCCATATGAGGCGTATCCTATGTTAAGTATGGCCGTCATTCCCGCGTCGAATTTTAAAAAGTTACGTTGTTTGCGTAAGTCGTCCGTGAATGGGGCTGGACGTCATTTACGTTCACGTCGAATCCAATGACGTCCTTGCGGAGCAATGCACACTGGGAAAAACTTCAATCACGTCAGGTCAAGCCTGATTTAAATAACACACGCCCACCTCTTCAGAATTTGAATTAGGCGGGCTTACGCCGGGCTATTTACGCAACTTTCTTTTAAGAATACGGCACTTGCCTGTAAAAGTTGCGGCGGCGTAACGTAAATAGGATACGTTACGCCCGCACAAAGAAGCGCCATTCTACCTGAATCTACCCCATAGCTTATAAAACGATGTCCACACTGTTATCATTTTGCTTGTGGGCATTGTGAAGCCTACAGGCACTTACTTCCTGGAAGTCTTGGATGGGGAGTGATAATTGGATAGCGCACTGCATCCTGGGAAATGATGACACACATTTCCCAGGAGCATTAGAGGGAGGTGATGTCAGAATCCTAGGTGATTCCAAAGGCAGATTTCGTGGGACCGCATAGCAACAGGCATTTCCAGATGAGTAAAACATTTTTTTTTTCTTTTTTTCTTTTTTAGGTCTAATGAGCACAATAATGAAAAAAAAAATTTGGGATGGAAACTCCACTTTAATATGAACCGAAAATGTGATAAAATAAAAAATAAAAGAGATATTGTCCACAGTAGTTGAGACCAAGCAGGTTGACAAAACTAAAGCCTTGCTTTGTGCCCTGGTCAAAATCATTTGGTGGAGGGGGGATTATGGTGTGGGGGTTGTTTTCCAGGGGTCTAGCTTGGCCCCTTAGTTACAGTGAAGGGAACTCTTAAAGGAGTTGTAAAGGGGAAAAAAAAATTGCCTAAAATTAATGTCTGCAAGGTAGACAGACAGAATAGTGTAATGATTCTGTTAAAAAACGAGTAAATACCTATTAAATTCCTTCATCTATATCACCTCCGGCGTTCTAGTTTCTGCTCTCTCATTCACTTCCTGCTTTGCGGCGCTCGTTCATGTAAGAACTACATTTCCCAGTATGCATTGCGGCACGCCCAGTCAATCAGACAAGCAGGAAGTGAGCAGAACAGAGAAGAAATAGAGCAACTTCTGAGCAAAAACGAACAATGAGGAAGTGAAAAGTGGAATGTCTGCAGGTAAAGGATGCTTATTATGATTTTTTTTTTTCCATTACAACCCCTTTAAAGCAGATTTCCACCCAAAAGTGGAACTTCCGCTTATCTGTCTCCGGCCCCTCCCCACACACACACACATTTGACACCTTTCAGGGGGAGCAGGTACCTGTTTTTGACAGGTACCCTGACCCCACTCCCGTCGGACCTCGCCGTGGTGAGGTACTTTAGAAGTCCGGCCCCCTCCTCCTTCCCCTACTATCAGTCCACTAAGAGAACGCAGCCGTGCTTCAAGCATGCGCGTAGTGACCGGGCTAAGAAGCCGAAAGGCTTCACGGCCGGGTTCCATTGCTGGCAATGGCAGCACCCGACAGCCGATTGAGACATCATCTGTGGTGCTGACATCGCTGGTCTCCAGGACAGGTAAGTGTCCCATTATTAAAAGTCAGCAGCTACAGTATGTGTAGCTGCTGACTTTTATTTTTTTTGAATTGAAGGCAGAACTCCGCTTTAAGGTGTCAGCATACCAAGACGTTTTGGACAATTTCATGCTCCCAACTTTGTGGGAACAGTTTGGGGACGGCCCCTTCCTGTTCCAACATGACTGCACACCAATGCACAAAGCAAGGTCCATAAAGACATGGATGAGCGAGTCTGGGGTGGAGGAACTTGACTGTCCCACACAGAGTCCTGACCTCAACCTGATAAAAACCCCTTTTGGGTAGAATTAGAATGGAGACTGCGAGCCAGGCCTTCTTGTCCAAAATCAGTGCCTGACCTCACAAATGCTCTTCTGGAAGAATGGTCACACATTCCCATAGACACACTCCTAAACCTTGTGGACGGCCTTCCCAGAAGAGTTGAAGCTGTTATAGCTGCAACTTAATATTGAACCCTACAAACTAAGACTGGAATGCCATTAAAAGTTCATGGCCCGTGCCCACAGAACTAGATACGCCTGAAAATAGGCTTCTTCCGACCGACGTAACTTTCCTACGTCGGCGTATCGTGGGCGCATATTTACGCTGGCCGCCTCATTGCACATATGCAAATGAGGGAGAAACGGCAATTCACAAAACGTAGTTGCGCCCGGCGCATCATATACGCGGTTTGCGTAAGTCGTACGTCCGGCGTAAAGTTATTCCCCATATAGGAGGCGCAACTCATGCAAAGGTATGGACCAGGGAACAGTCGTCGTATTTTACGTTGTTTACATAGTAGTACGTGAATAGGGCTGGGCGTAGGTTACGTTCACGTCGTAGGCAGTGATTCGACGTATCTTAGGGAGTATTTTCGACGTGATTCTGCGCATGCGCACTGGGTTGCGTCCACGGGACGGCGCATGCGCCGTACGTTATTCGTATCTTTATGACGCTCATTACATCATTTACATGGGGTCACGCCTCATTAGCATGGCTCACGCCCACTGCCACTTACGCCGAGTTACGCCGAGGGAACCCAGCGTATATTAGGGAGCAAATGCTTTGTGAATACTGGGCCAGATTCACGTAGGGGAGGGGCGGCGTAACGTATCGTAGATACGTTACACCGCCGCAAGTTTTCATCGCAAGTGCCTGATTCACAAAGCACTTGCGATGAAAACTACGCTGGCAGCCTCCGGCGCAAGGCGGCCAATTCAAATGGGCGTGTGCCATTTAAATTAGGCGCGCTCCCGCGCCGGACCTACTGCGCATGCTCCGTTTCGCAAATTCCCGTCGTGCTTTGCGCGCCGTGACGTCATTTTTTCAAACGGCGACGCGCGTAGCGTACTTCCGTATTCCCGGACGTGTTACGCAAACGACGTTAAATTTTAAATTTCGACGCGGGAACGACGGCCATACTTAGACAGCAATACGATTGCTGACTAAAGTTAGGGCACCCAAAACGACGACTAACTTTGCGACGGGAAACTAGACTAGCGGCGACGTAGCGAACGCGAAAATCCATCGTAGATCGCCGTAACTCCTAATTTGCATACCCGACGCTGGTTTACGGCACGAACTCCCCCCAGCGGCAGCCGCGGTACTGCATCCTAAGATCCGACAGTGTAAAACAATTACACCTGTCGGATCTTATGGATATCTATGCGTAACTGATTCTATGAATCAGTCGCATAGATAGAAACAGAGATACGACGGCGTATCAGGAGATACGCCGTCGTATCCCTTTTGTGAATCTGGCTCACTGTGCTCGCCGCTCTGCGCTACGTCGGCGTATCGTATTTTCGATACGCTACGCCGGCATAACTATGCGCCAATGTATGTGAATCCGGGCCCATGTGCGTGTAAAGGCAGGCGTCCCAATACGTTTGGTAATATAGTGTATGTAAAGCGCTGCGTGGTGGCGCTATATAAGTACCTGTAATAAATAAATAAAGTGCTGTGCAAACTGTTGGTGCTATATAAATCCTGAATATAAAATAATAATATATTGCACTTGTTTATATCCTCTTTGAAGCCGACCCTGAATTGTGAGGTAAGGAGCAGCTGTCCAGAAGTGGTGATTGGTCTGAACGGTTGGTTTATGTTTTGTGGATCGGAAGGGAGGTGATGAGGCTGTCACAGGAGGTGGAACAAGGTGAGCCTTTGTTAGACACATTAGCATTGGGCTCCCCTTGTTTAACCACCTTACCTCTAATGTAGCTGTCCCGCTCTGCGAGTTGACTAATCAGGTGAAGTTGCCATTTAGTCATCGGGCTGAAAATGAGGAAGTGACTAATTACGTGTCAATGAGTCACTTAGTGGCTGCTTGTCAGTGAAGCTGTTCACAGCTTCGGCCAGTTCCAGACATAAGCTCATTAAATATTCACCTTGGCTGGAGCTTGGGGGGGGGGGGGGGTGGAATTGTGTTCCCACTTTTAGTCAGGAATTTTTCATTGTGGTTATTGCTGCTATGAAACGTGGCGGAGGCGTGTGTGATGATTTCTGGCTCTCAGCTACTATTAACCTGTTATAGCCGAAGTGTCAGCAGCACAGTGATTAAAGGCGAATTTATACCATATGATATGTTGGGCAGCCTTGCCCAATAGGACCCAAACACACAGACGGGTCACTTTGCCCTGAGTCCTATGAGTTCAGTTTACATTACAGTGTTGGGCGCTGAAAAGAAATAAAACATGCACTCATTTTATTTTTTATTTATATAGCAACACTGTACACCGGATGGCAACCTGCTGTTGTGAATAAAGATGAATGCAATGCCACTCTGTGAAATTTCAAACAACTTTTTTTTCAGGAAAGTTAATAGGAAAAGGTTAGCACAATGCATCATTTATGACACATCCACAAGGCTTCCTGTGCAGCACATACCAGCGGCGGCCACTAGCGTGAGTGAGGATTTCAGCATATATCATGTATCAACAGTACTACTGTAAAGGTACAACCAAACATGAAAAACCTGCTTGTCAACTGGTTCATGGGGACCCGATGGCCAAGAATGGCTCTTGGCTCCCATTCCCCCTAATTCCCTATGGCAGTGCTATGTCACACTAGTGATCCCAGCCGGAGACAGGACCACTGAGAGAACAGAGAGAACACTCACCTGCTACTATGGTATCATTCCATGCCTGCTCTCCCAATAGAACCATACATATAATTCCTATGAAGTGATGAAGTCACGTGATCTGATGACGCAACGCGTTGGGAGGATCCGGTGATGTCACGCCGCAAACCGGAAGTGTGCAATTGGGCCATTTTGATAGAAGTTTTCCACATTCATTTGCCTTTATACTGCAGTACACCTAGAAAAGTGGACAATTTTAGCTGATTAAATCAATTTTAAATAAAAAAATATATATGATATACAGAGAGCACTATATGACCTTTTTTTTTATTCTTGTGGGGTTTTTTTTGAGCGGTTAGCAAACTTTCATCAAAGGATTAGGGGGGTGGAGATGAATTGAGGAGCATCTGAAGGCTGTAGAAAGACATAACAACTGTGGCATAAGAGACCCCACTTAAAGGGGCAAGAGCATGCAACCTATTATTGGGTCAGAAAATGAGGCGAGAGCACATGAATGTTGGTGAAGGGATAAGCATACGTGGCGAAAGGACTTTTTGGAGGAGTATAAATGCACTGGAGAATAAGTGAGACAGTTGAAAATAAAAGACAGCATTACGATTGTATATGTTTGTAGAATTATATGGACACATGGGTCTATTTTATTATACATTTTCTCTTTTATTTATTTTTATTTATATATATATATATATATATATATATATATATATATATATATATATATATATATATATATATTAGTTTAACAATAATAATAATAAAAAAGTGTAGTAATGCTCTGCAAGCAATCATGATTTAGGCTGGTTACTGACTGCATTATTATTATTATTGGCCTGGATTCAGAGAGAACGGCGCATAGTTATGCCGGTGTAGCGTATCGAATATAGCGGCGAGCACAGTATTCACAAAGCACTTGCTCCCAACGTTGCGGCGGCGTAACGTAAAGCCATCGGTGTAAGCCCGCCTAATTCAAAGTAGGTGGAAGTGGTCGTGATACATTTAAATGAAGCGTGACCCCATGCAAATGATGGGCCGAACGAACGGCACATGCGCCGTCCCGTGGACGCATCCCAGTGCGCATGCTCAGAATCACGTCTAAAATACTCCATAAGATACGTCGAATCACTGCCTACGACGTGTCGTAACCTACGCCCATCCCTATTCACATACTACTACGTAAACGACGTAAAATACGACGGCTGTTCCCTGGTCCATACCTTAACATGACTTACCCATGCTTTATGAGGCTAAACTTTACACCGGACGTAAGCCTTACGTAAACCGCGTATCTTAATGCGCCGGAACGCAAGTACGTTTGTGAATCGGCGTATCTCCCTCAGTTGCATATTCAAATCGTAAATCAATGGAAGCGCCCCTTGCGGCCTGCGTAAATATGCGCCCAAGATACGACGGCGTAGGAAACTTACGTCGGTCGGATGAAGCCTAATTTCAGGCGTATCTAGTTCTATGGGTACGGCGCTTAGATACGACGGCGCACATTTACACTTACGCGGCGTATCTCGAGATACGTCGCGTAAGTGCTACCATACGTTTTTATTAAATTCTGTAATCAAAACCAAAAACACATAAAGTAATCCAATGTCAGTGAACAACGGGTCACTATTATTATTCTTATTTTATTTATCTTTTATATCAGCCAGTTTTGTAGATGGCTCACAGGTAGCAGAGAACTGTACAACAAAGGAGTCTACCTGTCAGGGACACGGTAGGGGGGTGGGGGGGATTTTGCACCTTGCAGAGGGATGTGTGCCCATTTTATCACCTGTGTAGAATGTCTTATGGTGTGAGCTGGCTTAGCACTCTTCCTGCCAGCAGCTGAGCCTTTTATCTTCTGTGTGTTTTTCATTTACAGCTCTCCGCTCCCTTCCCTGAGCTGAGATTTATCACCAGCATGAGCTGTCTGTGGTGTATCCTGCTGAGTAACTGCACTGACATGTGTAGGAATGTGTGTCTCTCTCTATGTCATTCTCTGATATAAACAAACACCATTCATCTAATGCTGGGCTCCGGGGTACCCAATGTGTATTTCAGGATCTGTTGCAGGAGATGACGCTTGTGAGGTTTACCACTACAGCGGGGCACCACATAACACCTAGAGATTGTGTATTACACACTAGTGACATGTACCTATTTAAAGGTAATAATATAACCCCTTTCACACTGGGGCGGTGCAGGTGTTAGCGGTAAAGCTTCGCTAGTTTTAGCAGCGCTTTACCGCTGTTATATCGGAGCTATTCTGCCTCTAGCGGAACGCTTTTAACCCCCCCACTAGCGGCCGAGAAAAGGGTTAATAGGGCCCGTAAAGCACCGCTGCCAAAGCGACTTGGAGGCGCTACAGCAGCGGTGCCCATTCATTTAAATGGGCAGGAATGGTGGAGGAGCGCTGTATACACCGCTCCCGCACCGCCACAAAGATGCTGCTTGCAGGACTTTTTCCCTGTCCCGCAAGCGCACCGCCCCCAGTGTAAAAGCACTTTTTCATACTGGGGTGGCTTGAGAGCCTGTATACACCGCTCCCGCACCGCAGGCTTTCACATTGAGACTGCAGGGCAGGAATTTTTCAGGCGGTATTTAAGCGCTATGTTTAGCACTAAAACGCATGAAAAACTTCTCAGAGTGAAAGGGGTCTTAGACTCTCATGCGATCACACAATCGGAAATTCCGACAAGAAAACCATGGATTTTTTTCCAACTGAATTTTGCCTCAAACTTGTGTTCCAAACACAGGGTCACAAAAAATTCCGACCATCAAGAACGCGGTGACGTACAACACTACAACGAGCCGAGAAAAATTAAGTTCAATGATCCTGAGCATGCGTGTTTTTTTGCGCGTCAGAATTGCACACAGACGATCAGAATTTCTGACAAAAACTTTTCTTGTCGGAAAAATTGAGAACCAGCTCTCAAATTTTTGCTGTCGGAATTTCCGACAGAAAAAGTCAGATGGGGCCTACACACGGTCGGAATTTCCAACCAAAAGCTCACATCGAACTTTTCTTGTCGGAATTTCAGATCGTGTGTACGCGGCATCAGGGATCTGCAGTGGATTCGCAGGGTTCCCGCATCGCAGCAGTGTGAACCGGCCCTCGAAGTTTTGAAAAATCAACACAATTTCTACACAAATCTGGTATAAACTGAAGAAAACGTTTAAAAAAATGTTAAACGTTAAAAGCAATCAGTTTGGAAAAATAAAGTACTTGAAAAAAAAAAAAGTATTAATTGGCTTCCCAAAACATAGAAAAAAATGCATAATTACCTATAAACTGCACACTGACCAATATCGGTACGTTTCTGACCGACACTGATTATTTGCGATTATCGGCCCTAATAATTGGCTACTCCGATAATCCGTTGACCCCTAATTAAAAGCCCCTATTTAAAATGTTTTCACTGTATCTCATTAGCTTTACTCTTATTTTATTTTTTATTTCAAGTTTTTTTACCATTCAATGAATACTTTAACATCTGAAGAGGGGAAAGATACGGTAAAAAGGGGACATGGTGTTTTTCCTTGATTATTCTTATGTCATATGGCTATGTTAACGGGCTTTTCCGCTAAGTGCATTTTGTGTTAAGGCTCTTTTTTTATCTATAGGTTTTATATTTACGATTATTTGTATGAGTACTATAATCTGACAGAGCTCGATTGTTCTTTTAGTCTTTGTCACTTGTGCCTTATACAACATTGCTTATTTTCAATAAAAATATTGAAATATAAAATGTTTTCACTGGAAAGTATTTAAAAAAAAAATAATTATCAAAGAACCCAAATTCATCAAAAACATTGCTCTGTTCTTGAAATATCCTTCTTCCAAACACTCTTGTGATGTACGGATCGTAAAGAAAAATTTGGGAAAATGTTACAAAAAGCTACAAATTTTTGATGCGTCCCAATGTTTGCAAAGCTACAAAGAGAAAAGATAGTCATTTTTTTCCCATACATGGAAGTTTCAGTGAATTATCTGTCACTTGAATATTTTTTTAAACATACAAATTTCATTGAAGAAAATTGGTACCGCTTACTGTTCAGTTCTTCAAAAAGTTTCTGCACTTTTTTTTTTAACTCTGTTACATATAAGAAAGTGCAGAAAGTTTTTGAAGACCCCTCGTATACGGTCAGAATTATCGCCAGTGATCAGGAAGGATGACTCCACCAATCCTTCACAGAGAAGCCCACAATGGCCTGACCTGAGGTTGTGTCATTCTTTTTTTATTGCACACAGAGACGCCAACTCTTATAGGGTCACGGTTTGCCCCTTCATGGCCAGTGAATGATTTAAGGGGGCTACAAATGGCCTGAGGACTGTGTGGCTGACCTCTGGGGATAAATTTACAGCTGGCTGTCTATTGAAGAAGTATTTACAACCAAGACGCACCAAAGATCAATCCAGGGCACGGTACACCTTGCACACTTTGGGCTTCTCTTGGGAGCCACACCGCTTACACCATACAAACTGCAGAATCCTAAAAACGCAATCTTACTTAAAGTGACCATTAACGATATACACCGATCAGCCATAACATTATCACCACTCACCTTACATTAACCACTTAAGCCCCAGACCAAAATGCGGGTAAAGGACCTTGCTCCTTTTTGCGATTCAGCACTGCGTCGCTTTAACTGACAATTGCGCGGTCGTGCGACGTGGCTCCCAAACAAAATTGGCAACCTTTTTTTCCCCACAAACAGAGCTTTTTTTTTGTGGTATTTGATCACCTCTGCGTTTTTTATTTTTTGCGCTATAAACAAAAATAGAGCGACAATTTTGAAAAAAATTCTATATTTTTTACTTTTTGCTATAATAAATATCCCCCAAAAATATATAAAAAAATAGTTTTTTTCCTCAGTTTAGGCCGATACGTATTCTTCTACATATTTTTGGTAAAAAAAAAATCGCAATAAGCATTTATCGGTTGGTTTGCGCAAAATTTATAGTGTTTACAAAATAGGGGATAGTTTTATTGCATTTGTATTATTTATTTTTTTACTACTAATGGCGGCGATCAGAGATTTTTTTTGTGACTGCGACATTACGGCGGACACTTCGGACAATTTTGACACATTTTTGGGACCATTGTCATTTTCACAGCAAAAAATCCATTTAAAATGCATTGTTTATTGTGGAAATGACAGTTGCAATTTGGGAGTTAACCACAGGGGGCACTGATGGAGTTATGTTTCAGTTATGTTGGAGTGTGTGTTTTCAACTGTAGGGGGGTGTGGCTGTAGGAGTGACGTCATCGATTGTGTCTCCCTATAAAGGGGATGACACGATCGATGCAGCCGCCACAGTGAAGCACGGGAAAGCCGTGTTTACACGGGGCTCTCCCCGTTCTTCAGCTCCGGGGACCGGGTCGCGGGCGCGCGCTGGCAACCCACAGCTGGGTAGATGTACAGGACGTACCTGTACGTGCATCTGCCCAGCCGTGCCATTCTGCTGACGTATATATGCAGGAGGCGGTCGTTAAGTAGTTAAGGATGTCCCCCTTTTAATACCATAACAGCCCTGACCCATTGAGGCATTGACTCCATTAGACCTCTGAAGGTATGCTGTGCTATCTGGCCCCCAAGTCATCAGCAGCAGATCCTTTAATTTCTGTAAATTTGTGAGGTGGGGGCCTCCATGGATTAGACTTTCCAGCACACCCCACAGATGCTCGATTGGATTGAGATTTGGAAAATTTTAAGTCCACATCTCAAACTCGTCTTTTTGTGTTCCTCAAACCATTTTTGTAGTGTGGCAGGGGGCATTATCCTTCTGAAAGAGGCCACTACCATCAGGGAAAACTATTTTCATGAAGGGGCGTACTTGGTCACTAACAATGTTTAGGTAGGTGGTACGTGTAACATCCACATGAATGGCAAAAGCCAACGTATCCCAACAGAACATTGGCCAAAGCATCACACACTGCCTCCAACGGTGTTTCGTCTGTATAAGCGACCCGTTAGAATTTGTAACAGAAGTGACATTCCGTCGCCGCCATCTTGCTACACTACTCCACAGTAAAGATACAGTGAGAAGCTGGCAAGCGGACATCTTGTTACACCTACCGGAGTCTTACATTTAACAGTAAACAGAGCTTATATGGTGAAATACAGTATTTAGAAATCCGACGGACGGTTTAGATGTTGAATTTTAAAGGCTTGCCTCCTTCTCACTGTATCCTTACTGTGGAGGAGTGTGGGGTGTAGCAAGATGGCGGTGACGGAACGTCACTTTCGTTACAAATTCTGACAGGTCGCCTAATCTGATGAAACACCGGCTTGTCTTCTTCCCATACTGCATCCTGGTGCCATCTCTTCTCCTGGTAAGTGACGCACCCGGCCATCCACATGATGTAAAAGAAAAGGTCTATTATCAGACCAGGCCTTCTTCTCCCATTGCTCTCTGGTCCAGTTCTGATGCTTCTGTGCCCATTGTAGGCTCTTTTGGCTGTGGATATGGGTCAGCATGGGTACCTTGACTGGTCTGCAGCTACACAGCCCCATACACAATAACCTGCGATTCTCTGTCTGTTCTGACACCTTTCTATCAGAACCAGCATTCACTTTTCCAACAAATTGGGCTCCAGTAGCTCTTCTTTTGGATCGGACTACACAGGCCAGCCTTCGCTCCCAACATGCATCAACAAGCCTTGGCCGGCCAAGACCCTGACGCCGGTTTACCTTGGACCACTTTTGGTAAATCCTAATCACTGTAGAGCTGGAACATCCCCCAAGAGAGAATTGAAGTTGTTCTGACATAGGCCCAGATTCACAAAGGAGATACGCCGTCGTATCTCTGAGTTGTGCCGTCGTATCTATGCGCCTGATTCTTAGAATCAGTTACGCATAGATTTCTATTAGATCCGACCGGCGTAAGTCTCTTACGCTGTCGGGTCGTAACTGCATATTTAAATATGTAAATCAGCTAGATACACAAATTCACGAACGTACGCCCGGCCGACGCAGTAAAGATACGCCGTTTACGTTAGGCTTTTCCCGGCGTAAAGTAACCCCTGCTATATGGTGGCGTACATGCGGTGTACCAATGTTAAGTATGGACGTCGTTCCCGCGTCGAATTTTGAATATTTTACGTTGTTTGCGTAAGTCGTCCTTGAATGGGGCTGGACGTAATTTACGTTCACGTCAAAACCAATACGTCCTTGCAGCGTATTTGGCGCAATGCACACTGGGATATGTCCACGGACGGCGCATGCTCCACATTTGAATTAGGCGGGCTTACGCCGGCCTATTTACGCTACGCCGCCGCAACTTATGGAGCAAGTGCTTTGAGAATACAGTACTTGCCCGTCTAAGTTGCGGAGGCGTAACATAAAGCGTAAACACACAGCTCCCGGTCCTGTCAGGGGAGAAATGCCTGACCGTCTGTTCATACAATGTATGAACAGCGATCAGTCATTTCCCCTAGTGAGTCCACCCCCCTACAGTTAGAACACACCCAGGGAACATACTTAACCCCTTCCCTGCCAGTGGCATTTTTATAGTAATCAATGCATTTTTAAAGCACTGATCACTATAAAAATGCCAATGGTCCCAAAAATGTGTCAAAAGTGTCAGCCATAATGTCGCATTAACGAAAAAAACACGCTGATCGCCGCCATTACTAGTAAAAAAAAAAAATATTAATAAAAATGCCATAAAACAACCCCCTATTTTGTAAACACTATAACTTTTGCGCAATCCAATCAATAAACGCCTATTGCGTTTTTTTTGTACGCAAAATATGTAGAATACGTATCGGCCTAAACTGAGGACATTTTTTTTTTTAATATATATATTTTTGGGGGATATTTATTATAGTAAAAAGTAAAACATATTCATTTTTTTCAAAATCGTCGCTCTATTTTTGTTTATAGCGCAAAAACTAAAAATCGCAGAGGTGATCAAATACCATCA
The DNA here is from genome assembly GCF_905171775.1 of Rana temporaria. Classification (NCBI taxonomy): domain Eukaryota; kingdom Metazoa; phylum Chordata; class Amphibia; order Anura; family Ranidae; genus Rana; species Rana temporaria. The sequence goes on along the minus strand of NC_053500.1, from coordinate 11,706,687 downwards.
AAAGAAAGCTCTATTTGTGGGGAAAAAAGGACACCAATTTTGTTTGGGAGCCACAGCGCACGACCGCGCAATTATCAGTTAAAGCGACGCAGTGCCGAATCGCAAAAAGTGCTCTGGTCTTTGACCAGCAATAAAAATGCCATAAAACAACCCCCTATTTTGTAAACACTATAACTTTTGCGCAATCCAATCAATAAATGCCTATTGCATTTTTTTTGTACGCAAAATATGTAGAATATGTATCGGCCTAAACTGAGGACATTTTTTTTTTTAATATATATATTTTTGGGGGATATTTATTATAGTAAAAAGTAAAACATATTCATTTTTTTCAAAATCGTCGCTCTATTTTTGTTTATAGCGCAAAAACTAAAAACCACAGAGGTGATCAAATACCACCAAAAGAAATCTCTATTTGTGGGGAAAAAAGGACGCCAATTTTGTTTGGGAGCCACAGCGCACGACCGCGCAATTGTCAGTTAAAGCGACGCAGTGCCGAATCGCAAAAAGTGCTCTGGTCTTTGACCAGCAATAAAAATGCCATAAAACAACCCCCTATTTTGTAAACACTATAACTTTTGCGCAATCCAATCAATAAACGCCTATTGCGTTTTTTTTGTACGCAAAATATGTAGAATACGTATCGGCCTAAACTGAGGACATTTTTTTTTAATATATATATTTTTGGGGGATATTTATTATAGTAAAAAGTAAAAAATATAATTTTTTTTCAAAATCGTCGCTCTATTTTTGTTTATAGCGCAAAAACTAAAAACCACAGAGGTGATCAAATACCATCAAAAGAATGCTCTATTTGTGGGGAAAAAAGGACGCCAATTTTGTTTGGGAGCCACAGCGCACGACCGCGCAATTGTCAGTTAAAGCGACGCAGTGCCGGAAGCTGAAATTTCGCCTGGGCACGAAGGGGGTTTATGTGCCCAGTAAGCAAGTGGTTAATAAGGCAGATATTTTAAGTGCTGAGACAGTGGGGGTTCCAACTGAGGTGCACAAAGTAGTAATTTTTGCTGTCATCCATATCAGCAAATTATATTTCCTCAGTCATAATTAGAAGGCTGTATGGAAGAAACGAAGGGTCTGGTTGCAATGTATAGTCAATGGAAGCAGCTGCTCCTTGAGGAATGACAGCCAGCATTTCCAGTAATGGGCCCTGTATACTGTCAGTGGTGCAGCAGTCAGGCAGATGGGGGACAGCTCAGGTGCCTGCTTCTTCCTGTGATCAGAGCGCACAGCAGGTGAGGCGCAGAGCTGGTGCCGGGATGTCTGCGGCACAGTGCAAGAGAGATTTTTACTGGTTGTAACAGAGCTCAGAAATGCAGCCAGCTGTCCTTTGTCAAGTCAAGTGTTCACACTTAATGAATGTTTTTCCTCAGAGCAAGTGCCATTTGCACCACACACACACACAGGCGAGTGTGAGATGGGTAGAGGGGATTCTCACACCCCTGTTAGAGATGGTAGACTTTCAATGCACCTGTCGCCAGCGCTTTGCAGCCTGTTAAGTCTTTGCTTCGTATATTACAAGCTGCTGCTAATAGCATTGTCTTTTCCTGTCTCTCCGTGACACATTCCTCTGTAAGGTTTTCCATTATCCGTCTCGCTGCTTTCAAGAAACAAAATATCAAATACTGCAGGGCTTGACAAATTTGCTTTTAATTTAGGAGCCAGCTAAAAAAAATTGGAGCCAATTTTTATTTTTATAAACCAATTGCCTACCGGGCACTCTAACCCCCTTCCTGCCCAGGCCAATTTTCAGCGCTGTCACATTTTGAATGACATTTGTGTGGTGATGCAGCACTGTACTTATATGACATTTCTATCATTTTGTTTTCCACACAAATAGAGCTTTCTCTTGGGGGTATTTAATCACTGCTGGGTTTTAATTTTTTTTGCTAAATAAACAAAAACAGTCTGAAAATGTTGGGGGGAAAAAAACCTTTTTCTTCAATTCTGTTATACAATGTTGCAAATAAGTATTTTTTCTCTTTTCACAGATGGGCACAGATAGGCTGCACTTATGGGCACTGATGAAGCAGCACTGATGGGCACTGATAGGCTACACTCATAAGGCTGAACTCATGGGTACTGATAGACTGCACTGATGGGCACTCATAGGCTGCACTGATGGGCACTGATAAGGCCGTATTGGTGGGTACTGATAGACTGCACTGATGGGCACTCATATAGGTGGATTCAGATAGAGTTAGGCCGGCGTATCAGTAGATACGCCGACCTAACTCGGAATCTGCGCTGTCCTAAGTTTAAGTGTATTCTCAAACAGAGATACACTTAAACCTATCTAAGATACGACGGCCTGCGCCGTCGTATCTTAAGGTGCAATATTTAGGCTGGCCGTTAGGTTGCGCTTCCATTGAGTTCGGCGTAGAATATGTAAATCACTAGATACGCCTATTCACGAACGTACGCCCGGCCGACGCAGTACAGATACGCCGTTTACGTAAGGCGTTTTCAGGCGTATAGTTATTCCATCAAATAGCTGGACTAGTAATGTTAAGTATGGCCGTCGTTCCCGCGTCGAAATTTGAAAATTTTACGTTGTTTGCGTAAGTCGTCCGTGAATAGGGCTGGACGTAATTTACGTCCACGTTGAAACCAATACGTCCGTGCGGCGTACTTAGCCGCAATGCACACTGGGATATGTACACGGACGGCGCATGCGCCGTTCCTAAAAAAAACGTCAATCACGTCAGGTCAACCCATATTAACATAAAACACGCCCCCTCAGCCTATTTTGAATTAGGCGCGCTTACTCCCGCCGCATTTACGATATGCCGATGTAACTTAGCAGGCAAGTACTTTGTGAATCATGTACTTGCCTCGCTAACTTACGCGGCGTAGTGTAAACACGATACGCTACGCCGCCGCAAAGTTAGGGCAGTCTTTCTAAATCCACCTATTAGGCTGCACTGATGGGCACTGATAAGGCAGCATTGATGGGCACTGATAAGGCAGCATTGATGGGTACTGATAGGCCCCACTGATGGGCACCGAGGTGGCACTGATAAGGCAGCATTGATGGGTACTAATAGGCGGCACTGATATGTTACACTGATGACATCATTTGGCTATAGAGCGGTCGGCAAGTGGGAGGCGGATGTGGATGGCTGCCAAGACCCCAGGCGCCAGGACACCATTTCTAATCGCCATGGCGACCTGGTTCCTGGGATTTGTCCAGCTTTGAAATACAGAATTTCAAGTGATGTGCTATAAAGTGAAAACTGCAAGTGAATTGCATATTTCAGCTTGTTTACCAAGGCAAAGAGTAACATGAAAAGTGTAAATAATAAGCAACTATCTATCATCACTTTGATCAAAAGATAAAAAGTCAAAACCTTACTGCACTGGGCATTCCTGTTCATACTTACAGTAAATGGTGGCCTAAAAGTGTACCTAAAGAACAAAAAAGTCATATATTACAGCTTACCAGTTCTTAGATGTGGTAGCTGCATTAGAATTATTTTCTACCATACTCTTCCTTCTCTTCTTCTCCACAACATGGGGAAGTAGGGAGTTTCTGCAGTCCACAGAGATAGCTGGGCATATTGTAACTGATAAGAGTGCAGCACAGGCAGACAGACCAGGAAGCCATAAGCACACATGGTTTCTGGCAGGATCCAGGGATGTTTTTCTATACTCATTAACCTCTTGCCACCCACGAAATGCATATGTGTGACGGCAAAGATGATAGGCTTTAACACCCACATGACGCACATATCCATCCATATATTTAAGCGTATTCTGGAAACCAGATACGCTTAAATTTGGCTAAGATACGAGCGGCGTAAGTCTCCTACGCCGTTGTATCTTAGGGTGCATATTTACGCTGGCCGCTAGGTGGCGCTTCCATTGTTTTCCGCGTTGAATATGCAAATGAGCAAGATACGCCGATTCACGAACGTACGTACGCCCATCGCAATTAGTTACGTCGTTTACGTAAGACATACGCCGGCGTAAAGATAAAGCAGGTCTCTAGGTGGCGTAGCCCATGCAAAGTATGGACGTCGGAACAAGCGTATCTTTTTACGTTGTTTGCGTAAGTCGTACGCAAATAGGGCTGTGCGTAAGTTACGTTCACGTCGTAGGCAGTGTTCGACGTATCTTAGGCATTCTATCCAAAGCATGCGCACTGGGATACGTCCACGGACGGCGCATGCGCCATACGTTCAAAACGTCATTTACGTGGGGTCATGCTTTATTTGCATAAAACACGCCCACCTCTTCCCAATTTGAATTAGGCGCGCTTACACCGGCACATTTACGCTACGCCGCCATAACTTAGGACGCAAGTGCTTTGTGAATACAGCACTTGCCTCTCTAAGTTGCGGCGGCGTAGCGTAAATACGATACGCTACTCCCGCCCACACTTACGCCGGGGTACGTGAATCTAGGCCTGTGTTCCTGCAAGACAGGGATATGTATCCATGTCTTCCCCTACCCACACAGTACACAAACACTGGCTAGGCACACAGTTAACTCCTTTGATCGCCCCTGATGCTAACCCCTTTCCAGCCAGTGTCATTAGTACAGTAACAGTGTATTTTTTTTAGCACTGATCACTGTATTAGTGTCACTGGCCCCCACAAATGTTGCGGTCCCGCAATAAGCTGTTTATTGCCCCCAATACTAGTAAAAAAATACATAAATATATCACATAGTATGTACACGCTATGGCCCGGATTCACAAAGCACTTACGCCGACATATCTCCAGATACGCCGCGTAAGTTCAAATATGCGCCGTTAAATCTGTGCACCGGACCCACATACTAAGATACGCCTAAAAACAGGCTTCATCCCACCGACGTAACTCGCCTACGCCGTCGTAGAGTGGGCCCATATTTACGCTCGACGCATTTGGCGCTCCTATTCATTTTCTATTCAAATATGCAAATGAGGGAGATACGGCAATTCGCGAACGTACGTGCGCCCGATGCAGTGCGCGTAAAGTCATACGTCCGTCGTAAAGTTATGCCCCATAAAGGAGGTGTAACTCAGCAGCATCCATGCAAAGGGCTGCACCAGGGAACACAAGCCGTCGTATTTTACGAAGTTTACGTTGAACGTGAAAATGAATAGGCGTAGGTTACGTTCACGCCGTAGGCAGTGATCCGACGTATCTTAGGGAGTAGTTCCGACGTGATTCTGAGCATGCGCACTGGGATGTGTCCACGGGACGGCACATGCGCCGTTCGTTATACGTATCTGTCTGGCGCTCAGCCCATCATTTGCATGGGGTCACGCCTCATTTGCATGGCTCACGCCCACTTCCACCTACGCCGGCTTACGCCTAGGAAACCCAGCGCAGTTTTGGCAGCACTGGCTTTGTGAATTCAGTGCTTGCCTCTCTGCGCTGCGTCGGCGTAGCGTACAGGAGATGCGCTACGGCGGCATAAATGTGCGCCGCTGTCTGTGAATCCGGGCCAATAAGTTTTGCACAAAGCAATCAATATACGCTTATTGGGATATATATATATAGATATTTTTAAACAAAAATATGTAGCAGAATACATATTGGCCTAAATTGATGAAGAAATTTGATTTTTTTACATTTTTTTTTACTGGATATGTTTTATAGCAGAAAGTAAAAAGTTATTATTATTTTTTTTTTCAAGATTGTTGGTATTTTTTTGTTTGTTTATAATGCAAAAAATTAAAATCGCAGAGGTGATAAAATACCACCAAAAGAAGGCTCTATTTTTGGGGAAAAAAAAGAGGACACAAATTTTATTTGGGTACAGCGTTGCAGGACCGTGCAATTATTAGTTAAAATAACCCAGTGCTGTATAAAAAATGGCCAGGTGAAGAATGTAATACAAAGCTTGGCTTCTTTATGGCTTAAGAATAAAGGGCCAGATCCTCAAAAGAGATACGGCGGAGTAACTGCTGTTACTCCGTCATATCCCTGGCCCTAACTATGGTACTGATCCACAGACTCAGTTTCCCATAGTTAGGACGAAGATCCGACATGTGTAATTGAATTACACTGTCGGATCTTAAGGATGCAATTCTAGGCCGGCCGCTAGGTGGCGAGGCCATTGCGGCCGGCGTAGAATATGCAAATGACCAGTTACGGCGATCCACGAACGCTCCGACGGGCCCGTCGCTCTAAATCTACGTCGTTTACGTCGAGTTCCGCCGCGTAAAACTAGGGCTAAGCCCTAGTTGTCTTAAGCCATGTTAAGTATGGCCGTCGTTCCCGCGTCGAATTTTAAATTCTACGTCGTTTGCGTAAGACGTCCGTGAATGGCGCTGGACGCCATTTACGTTAACGTCTAAGCAAATGACGTCGGAGCGACGTCAGTTAGCGCAATGCACGTCGGGTAATTTACCCGACGGAGCATGCGCAGTACGTCCGGCGCGGGAGCGCGCCTAATTTAAATGGGACTCGCCCATTTGAATAGGAACGCCTTGCGCCGGACGGATTTAAGTTACAGCGCCGCAAAATTCCAGGTAAATGCTTTGTGGATCGGCACCTAACTTGGGAATTTTGCGGCGGAGTAACTTAAATCCGAAAAGTTACGTTGCGCCGCGGCTTTGTGGATAACCCCCAAACTTCTCAATCTCCCACAATGACACGTGTAATGCGTGGTATAGAGAATGGCACAGACACAAAAACATCTCCTCCTCCCATAGAACAGGCTGTACAGTGAGGGTCACTGAACCCATCCTCAGCAAAAAACATTACAGTAATGTATCAAGCCCAATTACATGTGAACTCTCAAACAACGACCTTCATATCCAACACCAGAGGCCTGACCTTTATAGTTCATTTCTCTATGTACAAATGAAGGATAGAATCCTAATACAAGCAGGGATAGAAGTCCTACACAAGTGGGAGGATGAAGGGACAATTACATTCACGCAGAGCTTTTCTATACAGTGCATCCGGAAAGTATTCACAGCGCTTCACTTTTATCACATTCTGTTATGTTACAGCCTCATTCCAGAATGGATTAAATTCATTATTTTCCTCAAAATTCTACAAATAATACCCCATAATGACAACAACAAAAAAAGTTTGTATGAAATCTTAGCAAATGTATTTAAAATAAAAAATTAAAAAAAATGGCATGTATTCACAGCCTTTGCTCAATACTTTGGTGAAGCACCAATTACAGCCTTAAAGCGGGGGTTCACCCTATTAAAAAAAAAAATTTTTTTTTTTTTATTCTAGCATAAAATTCGGCATCGTAGCGCGAGCTACAGTATGCCGGTCTTACATTTTTCATCCCCGTACTCACTGTTTAATCCTACCTAGACGATTCCGTCTGCCCACGGGGAATGGGCGTTCCAATCCAGACGGAAAGTGATTGACGGCCGGCTCTGGCGCGTCACGCTTCTCCGGAAATAGCCGAAATAGGCTTGGCTCTTCACGGCGCCTGCGCATAGCCTGTGCGCAGGCGCCGTGAAGAGCCGAGACCTACTCCGGCTATGGTACTCAAGTCTCATGAAATTCTGACCAAAATAGTGCAGGAACATTTTTAAAGTTGCTGCAACGTTAAAGTGATTGTAAAGGAAAATGTTTTATTTAACATGTTATACTTACTTGCTCTGTGTTTTGCGCAGAGCAGCCCAGATCCTCCTCTTCTCGGGTCCCCCACCATTGCTCTTGGCCCCTCCCCCTTGCCAAGTGCCCCCATAGCAAGCCGCTTTAGTCAGAACAGCACAGCACAGTTTTAGGTAGATTCACACACAATGGTGTAAACTTGCGGCGGCGTAGCTTAGTGTGTTTAGGCTACGCCGCCGTAAGTTAGCTAGGCAAGTACATGATTCACAATGTACTTGCCTGCTAAGTTACGGCGGCGTAGCCTAAATCGGCGGGCGTAAGGGCGCCTAATTCAAATGTGTTTGGGGTGGGCGTGTTTTATGTTAATAGTGCTTGACCTTGCGAACTGCGCATGCGCCGGGCACCTACATTTCCCAGTGTGCATTGCGGGTAAGTACGCCGCACGGGCCTATTGATTTTGACGTGGACGTAAACTACGTAAATCCCGATTCACGGACCACTTACGTAAACGGCGTAAAAAAAAATCGAGTTTCGACACGGGAACGGCGGCCATACTTGACATTACTATTCCAATAGGACCTAGCTCTAACTTTACGCGGCCTATCTCTTACGTAAACGGCGTAAAAGTACTGTGTCGGCCGGGCGTACGTTCGTGAATCGGCGTATCTCCTCATTTACATATTCTACACCGACCGCAATGGAAGCGGCACCTAGCGGCCATCCAAAATATTGCAATCTAAGATAGGACGGCGCAAGCCGTCGTATCTTAGATATGTTTAAGCGTATCTCTGTTTGAGCATACGCTTAAACATAAGTCGGCGTAGATTCTGAGTTAGGTCGGCTTATCTACTGATAAGCCGGCCTAACTCTTTCTGAATCTACCTATTTGTTTTTATCTACAGACGCCCCTTACCTGCATAGGCAGTTTTTTTTTTCCTTTAACTTTGCCATAGGTCTGATGCAAAATATAAAAACGAGATATCATCTCTTCTATCGTCCACCTTTTGCTCCTGCAGTGAAACTATACAAACCCCTGACCAATGAATTCTGGGTAATACCCATTTGCCTTCAACATGAAGTTCAGATACATGTCTGAGGTTCCAGGGATATATCAGTGACCATGATTGCAATGTCCAGATCCTCGTTGATCAATTGATGCCTGTGTATCTGGAATGACAAGTGGCGATCAGGCCAGCTGGGGCTGACAGCTGACGGTGTGAAGAGTGAGCCTGCTGCTTGTCAGCTGTCCCACCTGCTGGTATGTGCCTACGTGGCAAAGGAATTCCACAGAACCCAAACGACTTCCGTCCACCCATCGCATGCTGGCATCCAAAGAGCGCCTGACACACACACATCATCCCTGGAGGACAATCTTCCGATATGCCTGGCAAATTTAGAAGAGATTTGCGGTCTGTTGTTGACGAGTTAAAAGACCCGCCACACAAAGGCAGCCTTGTTATTTTCTGAGGAGATGCGTGGACAGTTCCATCGTTACGCTTCGCAGGAAAGTCTCACAGAGAGAAAGAGATATCAGGCCTTGTTTATTCCGGAGTATCTTCACACAATAAAATTCCAGCTGTTCTCTTCTAGAGCCACTTTGGAAGTAAAGGCATCCGACTGGTAGCTATGGACAACGTGGATACTCTTGTATTGGAGTAAAAATGTATAAATCTCATATAAGCTTAAAATTTAATTTTAAAAGTTGTTTTCTGATTTTTTTTTTAAATCTGCATCTTGAATGCCAATAATACCTGCTGATTCTGCCTGAGCCCTTGTTCAGGCATTTTATAGGGCAAGAGTCTCCAAACTTTAAAAACAAAGGGCCAGTTTACTGTTCTTCAGAGTTTAGGGGGGACCCGACTGTGGCCATTGGAAGTAGAAAAAAGAAATGTTATATACCGTATTTATCGTGGTATAACGCGCTCCTGCATATACCGCGCACCCCTAAAGTGGCCCCCCAATCCTGTGGAAAAAAAGTTTTCTTGTTTTTTTGTACTTACAGTTTTGGTGTCTTGCGCGGCGTCCATGTCGGGTCTGGCGTCCTTCTGCGGCTTCGGGTGTCCTCTTCGGCGGGTCCGGCGTCCGTCTTCGGCGGGTCGGGTGTCCTCTTCGGCAGGTCGGGTGTCCTCTTCTGCGGCGTCCTCCCCGCTTGTTTCCCGCCACGAGTTTGAATACTGCGCCGGCATATACCGAGCGCAGTACACTCGTGAATCTTCGGGCAGGCTCGGCAACTGTCGCGCTGACGTCCTGTACCCTCAGGACGTCAGTGCGAGAGGCGCCGAGACTGCCCGAAGATTCACAAGTGTACTGCGCTCGGTATATGCCGGCGCAGTATTCAAACTCGTGGCGGGTAAGCGGGTATCGGCGTATATCGCGCACCCACGATTTTACCCTGATTTTCAGGGCAAAATAGTTTACGCGGTATACGCCGATAAATACGGTAATCAAGTTCAAAACCTAATGCTACTGGGCTCTTTTCAGAATCTCTTTTCAGAATCCTGGCCTTTTTTCCTTCTTTGTAGCAAGTCACCAGGCGGCAGATCTTTAATATAAAACCTTAAAACACACATCCATTCCGCATATGTGTCGCTTGTTTAATACCTGAAAGGTTAACCAATCCTTTTATCCATGACACATTAAGGCCCTGTAAAACATCTGTGCATTTTAGGCGTGTAAGCAGTGAACTTTTTATAACAATGATTTTGGTGAAAGTGTATCAAAGATCCAGCAAGCACGATTTTTTGTTGACGCACTTTACCTAAAATGCACAGATGGGAATGGGGTCTAATACATCATGGCTATCCGTAAGTAAAGAAAGATATGCTTCAAACTGAGCTCATTTCAAGCCTAAAGGTTCGAATTTCCAAAGAATTTTCTTTTTGAAAATCGTATCAAAGAATTTTCGTACGAATTTCGCACCGTTACTGGGCTGCAGCAACAGCCGATTTTCGTGCGGCAAACAAATTTGAGAAATCCGACATGTTGGACATTTTTTGAAAAACTAATGATATTCCCGGAGAGAAACGAATATTCCCAGCAACAAGAAGGTTTTGTCGGCCGAATTTCGAAAATCAATGGTGGCTTCATCGGATCACCAAAAAAACCGAACTTTCGGATTTTGAAAAAAAAAAATGGTTCGAAATTCGACTGTGTATTAAGGCTGGTTTCACACTGAGGCGTGCAGCCGCAGTGACGGTATAGCCGCGCTATTTGTAGCGCGGCTATACCGTCGTATTTACCGCGATATTCGGGCGATAGCGGTGAGGTTTTAACCCCCCGCTAGTGGCCGAAAAAGGGTTAATACCGCCCGCGTTGCGGGCAGTATTACCGCGGTATTACCGCGCTTTCCCATTGATTTCAATGGGAAGGCGCGGTATAGGAGCGGTGAACACACCGCTCCTATACCGCGGTAAAGATGCGGCTAGCAGGACTTTTGGTGCGCTCCTGCTAGCGCACCGCTTCAATGTGAAAGCCTTCGGGCTTTCACATTGAACACTACAGGGCATGATTTTTCATGCGGTATAGCAGCACTATTTTTAGCGCTGTACCGCATGAAAAACGCCCCAATGTGAAAGGGGCCTAAAGCTCTGCTAAATTCAAACCACAAAATCCTTAGCAAAATCCTTGCCAACAGACTCTTCCAGATTCTCACAATCATAATCAATAATGATCAGGTGGGGTTCTCACCTTTCTGTCTGGCAGTGGTCAACAGATCTAATCAATATACTCTACAGACAGGGAGAGGAAGATGTTATCCCCAGTCTAGGTGATGAAACGGCTGTCTCAGCTGGCATTTCCTTTTTCCGATGCTAAAACATGTTGGCATCATGGGACCACTCTTAAAAACAACCATTCAAACCCTCTACATTAAACTTTCTGTTCACTATCTGCCTTTTAATGGTATTATGCATGGGCACCCTTTGCTGTCACTATTCACAATACCCACAGTATGAAAAGAATCTCCAGCAGACCCTTTAAATCAGTGGTCATCAACCCTGTCCTGCAGGGCCCACTAACAGGCCAGGTTTTACGTATTACCTTGGGGAAATGCAGTCTAGAATACTGAAATCACTGCGGAGCAAATGATATCAGCTGTGATGTATTTCAGTTATCTTGCAAACCTGACCTGTTAGTGGGCCCTGCAGGACAGGGTTGATGACCACTGCTTTAAATGATTCCTATTTGCACACAACATACTCCTCACTTTTACCCAACCCTTGACTAGGATCTCTATTCTACATAATCTCATTACAGATTTTGCCGTCCTTTCAGAATACAAGATCAATGGCTCCAAGTGAGAAGCCCTCCCTGGTGACTCAATGCCTTGGACACTCAAACTCCAGTTTACTTTTCACTAAGCCTGGAACACACAGAGAATCGTTATTTAGGCATCAACCTGATGCCCACTACCCAATATAAACAAACTACCTAAGCCTACCCCGGTAAATTATACTGCTTCTGCACCAATGGACGACATAAAGCATCTCCTGGACTGTAAGAATCTTGTCCATCAAATGTACTATTCTATCTAAACTTCTCTATTACTTTAAAAACATCCAACTAAAATTTCCTTGGCTTCGTAAAAAAAAAAATCCACAATACCTCTATTATTTGGAGAAAAGATGGTCACCAAAACTGTACTCACAGCTCCGAAAACCCAACCATTCCCTCATGTTTTAAAATATTATTAAAGGGTCACTAAAGGAATTTTTTTTTTTTTTTTTTTGCTGAAATGACTGTTTACAGGGTATAGAGACATAATAGTTAACTGATTCCTTTTAAAAATAGATAAAAAACAATCATATAATGTACCTGCAGTTTAGTTTCGTTTTTGCTGTTGTTTCCTGGTTCTCTGATGTACAGAGAGCCAATAGAGGGCAGTGAAGGTTTTGCAAAACAAAACTGGATTGGTGCTGAGGGGTTTTAGACACGCAGTAATCACACTTCCTTGATTAGTCACCACAGTGAGAAATCTCCCAGTACTGTGGTGATCAGGAAACAGACAACCAGGTAGTGTCCAGAACAGAGAGGTATTACAGCAACATCAAAGCAAAAACAAACAATGAGGACATGAAACCAGGACTGCAGAAAGGTAAAGGAAGCTATTTAGCTAAAAAAAAAAATCCTTTAGTGACCTGGGCTGCTCTGCGCAAAACCATTTCACAGAGCATGTAAGTTTAACATTTTTTTTCTTTAAACATATCAAACAAAAAAACTTTAGTATCACTTTTTAAGGTAAAAAAAAATGGCATCATCATCCTCCCTCCCTGGGAGTAAGCATGCAAAAGTGCGCCCATTGGAAGCCGCTTCCTATGGGAGCACTGGACAGAGAGGAGGAGCCAGGAGCGCTGGCAGGGGACCCAAGAAAAGGAGATTCCATTCCATAACATGTTTATTATTTAAAATAAAAATAATTACCTCTCAAAATCGCTTTGTCTTTCACTGAAAGCAAACCCATGGACCAAGCACACTTAAAGCGGGGGTTCACCCTATATAAAAAAAAATTATATATTTTTTTCCCTCTAGCATTAAATTCGGCATAGTAGCGCGAGCTACAGTATGCCTGTCTGTATTTTTTTATCCCCGTACTCACTGTGCAATTGGATATTGAAGATTCCGGGGAATGGGCGTTCCTATGGAGAGAGAAGGTGATTGACGGCCGGCCCTGGCACGTCACGCTTCTCCGGAAATAGCCGAAATAGGCTTGACGCTTCACGGCGCCTGCGCATAGCCTGTGCGCAGGCGCCGTGAAGAGCCGAGACCTACTCCGGCTGTCTTCGGGGAGCGTGACGTGCCAGAGCCGGCCGTCAATCACCCTCCCTCTTGCTAGGAACGCCCATTCCCCGCGGCAGACGGAATCGTCTATGTACGATTACACTGTGAGTACGGGGATAAAAAAATTAGGACAGGCATACTGTAGCTCGCGCTACTATGCCTAATTTTATGCTGAAATGTTGTTCTGCAGGGTGAACCACCGCTTTAACCTATACACTCATTTCTGGGAAGGTAATCTCACGGAATCTCTCACAGACAGGACAAATAACACTCTAACCAACTATAAAGGAGTGTGGGTACCCTGGATCTGCTCAGATATTCAGAATTGTACAAGACCCGATATGAATGCTGAACTATTTTATGTTAATATGTTATTCTGGAAAACCTGCTCATACAATTTAGTTAAAACGAAAGCAGACTATAAACTCAGAATAGATGGACAGGCAGTAAAGAAGCAGTAGACTGGTCATCTGATAAGATCGGATAAGGTGGGGCACATCTTTGACACAATACTGATAGGATGCAGGGATAATATAATGGACAGACAGTGGCCGGAGCAGAAACATGGACAGGTTGGGTTCGGGATGGTGCAATGTCATCAGAAGCCAGCAAAGTCTTTTCATCCACATGCTGAGCCAGCATGAGATCCAGGACACACCGTGACCACCTGGCTCCACAGAGACGAGGCTCCATATACAAAGCCCCCCTCTGTGCCCCCAAACTGGTATCAAAGCACAGGGGTGAGCAAGACTGTTTACACAGACAGCAGAGGTGCTAATTGATTCAGAGCAGGTCAGCAAATAGAGGAATCCCCCTATGTACACTGTGAGGGCAGATAGTGACCAGGCATGGGGTAAGCTAATTGGTTCAGCAGAGAGAAAGTCTCTCTATTTATTGCAACATGAAAGGGAAAACCCTCAGCAAGCTGCATTGATCTGTATGATGTTCATATTGGCCTATGACGGCCTCTCTGGCCTGGGCTGTGGTCCTGTCACACAGGTGAGACACATGTTCGTCGGATGTGTAGGATGCTCGTGTTGCCGTTTCTATGGTTGGCACATAATATGAGTCTACAAAGGTCTGCTGCTGATATTTATCCGGACTGGAGTGATTCTTTCATTGTTGACAGAACCCTCTATAAAAACATGAGTTATCAGTTGAAGAGTGGATTGGCAATTTTGGAACAAGCACATGGAAACCTGTCCGTATTTGGACTAGCAAAACAAGAGAGCAAACATGGCCAAGAGCTCTAGATTGTAAACGCAGTATAGTTCTATAGGCCTGGATTCAGAAAGCACTTACGCCGACGTATCTACAGATACGCTGCGTAAGTGCAAATATGCGCCGTCGTATCTATGCGCCGGACTCTGAGACCAAGATACGCCTGAAAATAGGCTTCATCCGACCAACGTAACTTTCCTACGCCGGCGTTTCGTGGGCGCATATTTACGCTGGCCGCAAGGGGCGCTCCCATTGATTTCCTATTCAAATATGGAAATGAGGGAGATACATAGATTCACGAACGTACTTGCGCCCGGCGCATAATATACGCGGTTTGGGTAAGTCGTACGTCCGGCGTAAAGTTATTTCCCATATAGGAGGCGCAACCCATGCAAAGGTATGGACCAGGGAACACAGCCGTCGTATTTTACGTTGTTTACGTAGCACGTGAATATGACTAGGCGTAGGTTACGTTCACATCGTAGGCAGTGATTCGACGTATCTTAGGCAGTTATTCCGACGTGATTCTGAGCATGCGCACTGGGTTGCGTCCACAGGACATGGCGCATGCGCCGTTCGTTTTAAGTACTTGTATGGCGCTCGGCCCATCATTTGCATGGGGTCACGCCTCATTAGCATGGCTCACGCCCACTTCCACTTACGACGGCTTACGCCGAGGGAACCCAGCTCAGTTTGGGAGGCAAGTACTTTGTGAATTCGGTGCTTGCCTCTCTGCGCTGCGTCGGCGTAGCGTATATTCGATACGCTACGCCGGCATAAATATGCGCCGATGTATGTGAATCCGGGCCATAATGTTTAAACATGTTTGCCTCTGCCACACACCAGTATGTCACCAGGTTGAAGTATTTATACTGGGATGATGCCTGCAGCTACAGGTATCATACTGGCATCTTTTTTTCAGGCGGCAATGGGCTTTAATGTAAAAGGTGATCCTAGCGGCTAATTCGCCACTGGATCAGTTTTACAGGTGTGGAAGGGGGTCCCCCCCACCTTTCCTGGGCTCTCCCATCCCACCGGGGGAACCCGGGACTGAAGCCAGCTGACCATAGAGTTGACCGAGGACCGGAAAAACATCCCCAATCATTTCTATGGTCTAAGACAGCAGTCTCCAATCCAACCAGTGGTCCGTGAACCATCAGTGAAAAGTTTGGTGCTCCCCCAAGGGGTTCTGCTGCAAATCAACATTGTGGCGAATGTATACTGCCCAATGTTGTTTCCAGTGTTGTTCTCAATGCGCACTGACAGTCAATAATGTGAGTGCGCATTGCTATCCGATGCCATTTCTGTAGTGCCGACTCCTGTGAACTCAGAGGGAGGCGCCTGGAGTAGTGTAGAGAGCGGGAGAGGAAGGAGAGGACTTCCAATGGCAGCGCTGTGATCACAGACTGTGAAAGAGAGCACAGAGCTCGAGCACATGATTGGATAAGTAGGTGAGTTCCCATGATGAGGATGTGTCTGCTGTGCGATGCAGAGTGTGGGGGGTGGGGAAGGTGTTGAAAAGCATGTAGTGCCTTTTTGCTGCGTTGTTGCAGCGTTTTGCATTTTTTTAATCTGCCCAACAACAAATTGGCCAAAAAAAACAACATAAAATGCACCGTGCATGAAAAACTTGCACCGCAAAAAGCACTGCAGAAATAGATCAAAAGCAAACTGCATAGGTGTAAACCAGGCCTTAGTCATTTTCAATAATTTTACATCTGCAGCTTTCATTAACACAATAATTGATGATCGTGCCACGAAGGTCCTTGTTCAGGCACTTTTTATAGGGCAATAAAGCCCTGTGTTGTCCCCATGTCACAAAGGCTCCCCATGGAGACTAAAAGTAACAGTTTCATCACATATTACGCAAGCATGGTCCATTGTTGTCACCATCGGGAAACCCTCCCCAAAAAATACCATTCAGCCATCGCTGGGGTGCATGTAGACAGGAAGTGTGTCGGGGGCCTGGATCTGAACCCAGGAACTCTGCTGTGTCTGACAGTAAGGCCCCTTGCACACTGGGGCGTTTTTCATGCGGTACAGCAGTAAAAATAGCGCTGCTATACCGCATGAAAAATCATGCCCTGTAGTGTTCAATGTGAAAGCCCGAAGGCTTTCACATTGAAGCGGTGCGCTAGCAGGAGCGCACAAAAAGTCCTGCTAGCCGCATCTTTACCGCGGTATAGGAGCGGGGTGTTCGCCACTCCTATACCGCGCCTTCCCATTGAAATCAATGGAAAAGCGCGTTAATACCGCGGTATTAACCCTTTTTCGGCCGATAGCGGGGGTTAAAACCTCACCGCTAGTGCCCGAATATCGCGGTAAATACGACGGTATAGCGCGGCTATAACGTCACCGCGGCTGCACGCCTGTGAAAGCAGCCTTATTCTTGATAAGCCACCTTAGATGCTGGACCGCTCCCTTCAGATCCGTTGTACCGTATTTGCCGGCGTATAAGACGACCCCCTATTTTTCCAGGAAAAATGTTGGTTTTGGGATATACTCGGCGTAAAAGACTACCCCCTTCTTACTAGTCTTTCTGGAAGCTGAGGGGTAGCCAGAACAACCCCTGACAGGAACAACCGCTGACAGAAACAGGCTTTTTTCAGATCTCACTGTGCCATTACATTACATTACATGCCTCACTGTGCCATTACATGAAATTACATGCCTCACTGTGCCATTACATTACATTACATGCCTCCACTGTGCCATTACATGCCTCCACTGTGCCATTATATTACATGCCTCCACTGTGCCATCACATGCCTCACTGTGCCATTACATGAAATTACATGCCTCACTGTGCCATTACATTACATGCCTCCACTGTGCCATTACATGCCTCCACTGTGCCATTATATTACATGCCTCCACTGTGCCATTACATGCCTTCACTGTGCCACCACATGCCTCCACTATGCCACCACATGCCTCCACTGTGCCACCACATGCCTCCACTGTGCCGGCCAAGACGATCTCCCTACCTTACTTTCTTTTCAGATTTTGGCTCCCAGGCTGCGGGCATCCATGATTCAAAAGCCGCGCCTCCTCCTCAGACTGTTCCGTGATAGGCGGAACACTCATTTTCCCAGCAGGGCCTCTGTTCAGTGTTCCGCCTATCAGGGATGTTCTCTCGTCGCGGAACAGTCTGAGGAGGAGGAGCGGCTTTTAAATCATGGATGCCCGCAGCCTGACAGAGACAGGTACCGGCGTATAAGAGGACCCCCGACTTTGGATGCATTTTTTTTGCATCCAAAAGGTCGTCTTATACGCCGGAAAATACGGTACCTTGTTTTTTGTGATACTTGAACTCTTCCTCTGCTCCTCCCATGAACTTCCTGATTTAGGACATATTTCTGCACTTCCTGTGTGCCGAATTATTGTCTTCTCTCTTGATATTTGCTGTTCTCACTCTTGATGTTGTCTATATTTCTGCTACCACTCATTACCGACCTTTGACTTGTTCCTCGATTACACTTCTGCTTGATCCTGGGGCCATCTTTGCTTCTGGACCATGCAGCACTCTCATGGTCTGGCTACCTACAATAAAAATGTAGGCTACAGTCCAATGACAGGGCACTGGCCACGGTCCTGATCAGTGAAGACTAGATGACAGATACAGAGATTGAGCAGTAAAAGACGAGTGAATGCCTGTATGCCATTTACACATGTTAGAAACACAAATCCTGCCAGAACAATGAAAACTACAATGAATTTGTGTTTTATTGTTTCTATAATTACATCCATATTTTGCAAGTTTTTTTCTAACCCATGACAAATGCCAGCAAATAATCAAGAACAATTGGTGAACTTGGCATCGCCTTATTCCCAGCGACAAGAAACTATTTCTCTCCAACGTTTCCTTCTGATGCCGCCAATTTGTTGTACCAGCAAAAGTGAAGCAATGTAACTATAGGGATAAAGGTAATTCTGTTCAGATGAAGAGAACAGTTTATGGCAGGACAAGAAGGACTGCGCTGCGGAGGGGCCACCGGATATGCCGGTTTATCTCTGGTTCCATGCTAGCTTAGCGATATGCATGATTAGGTCAACGCCATCTTTGATCACGAGTTATTAGTTAGTAATTTGTATTATTCTAGTCCGCTGGACAAATTGATTTCCTCCCTGAAAGCTTTTCAAAATTGCTTTTGGATTGGGCCACCCTCTGCTCTCCAAAAAACGTATTAAAAAAATATTACTGGTTGCTGCAGAGTTTTCTTCAACTCTATATAAAGAAGACTACCAGAAATGACTTCATTTTAAAAGTATTCCCACCAGTTTTCTAGGGTTAGGGTCAGGGGTAAAGTCCTGGGGAAAAAAGTGTGGGAACTCCCACCCAAGATCCACTCCCCCACCAAAAAATAAATAAATTGTACCCTCATATGCATAATTACTAAACCGCATTTTTTTTTTTTTAAGCAAGTTGTTTCTAAATCCCGCGATAACTCGCGGCAGACCTCCGCAATGTCTCCTGGGAACAATGACAGAAGCTCCCAGGAGACATTGCGGCATTGAGGAAGTGACGGAATACCCGCACACTACCCCATGAATCCATATACAGGAAGCGGCCAGTAACATAAAGGATTACTAAGGTTCGCCTGCCCGTGACAGTGACTCGAGCTGGGCATCGCCGATTAGTGAAGGATTGGCTCGGGCGGCTCGACTGCTCTCGTCCTGCAAAGGGAACTGCGTTCCTGCTGTGAAAAAAGTGCAGGAACTCGCGTTCCCGCAGGACTTGAGCCCTGGTTAGGGTGGATGGGTTAGAACACGTGTCAAACATAAGTCCCACGGGCCAAATCTGCCCTCCAGGCCATTTCATGTGGCCGTCGCACCGATCCTGCCTTGTTTCAGCAGTTGGCAGCACAGGGGAGGACATAACTCCTCCTACAGAACCAGCAGCATTCCAGGACTCCAGGTCCTCTTCTCAGACCCTGCATTTTCAGCTTTGCAGCTCTGCCCCCAGCTTCTTCCTGGCAGCAGCATAAGGTAAGGAAATTGGTTGAACTAGATCAGGGGTCTCCAAACTGCGGCCCGAGGGCCAGATGTGGCCCTTTGCTAGCCTTAATCCGGCCCTTGGGGCACTATTCCTCCCACTGACACCAACAATGGGGCACTATATCCTCCACCGATACCAATGATGGGACACTATTCCTCCTACTAATAGGGGGAATACTCCTCCTTCTATTGACCACCAACCCAGAAGCCATATTTATTCCCACTGATGCCAGGCCCGTGACATTTTCTGCCCCTGCTGGCTACAATCCGGCCCTCCTAAAGTTTGAAGGACAATAACGTGGCTTGACTTCTGATGGTGGTGGGGGGGGGGGGGCTCTGGACATCTAGCCTTACAGATAAAACTGACCCTTGGCAACCATAATGCTGAGGTGACCTGTGATAAAATTGAAAATGACACATCTGGGTTAGAATCTCAAACTATATTCCCAAAAGTGACCTTGGAGCAATTTTTCACCACATCCCACATTGAACAAGAAAACAAGAACCTCCATCCCAAATGGGTTGGTAAACACAAAACTCTAGGATTTTGCAGGTGAATGATCTCTCCAAAAACTGACCATCAGTACTCCATCATTGCATAAAAGCCAAAGTTTATTATTCTTGACTCAACCAAGACACTGGTTGGTCATGTTAAAAACATACAAATCAATGATAAAAGAAAACAAGACTACGAGACTCTGGTCCGACCGCACCTGGAGTATGCTGTCCAGTTCTGGGCACCAGTCCTCAGGAAGGATGTGCTGGAACTGGAGAGAGTCCAGAGAAGGGCAACAAAGCTAATAAAGGGTCTGGAGGATATTAGTTATGAGGAAAGGTCGTGAGCACTGAACTTATTCTCTCTGGAAAAGAGACACTTGAGAGGATATATGATTTCAATGTACAAATACCGTACTGGTGACCCCACAATAGGGATAAAACTTTTCCGCAAAAAGGAATTTAATAAGACACGCGGCCATTCACTAAAATTAGAAGAAAAGAGGTTTACCCTTAAACTAAGTAGAGGGTTCTTTACTGTGAGGCCCCGTACACACGACAGAGGAACTCGACGTGCTTGGCACGTCGAGTTCCTCGTCGAGTTTTGGGATGAAGCCGCCGAGGAGCTCGGCGGGCCGGCTTCTCCCATAGAAGAACGAGGACAACGAGAAAATAGAGAACATGTTCTCTATTTTCTCGTCGAGTTCCTCGGCGGCTCCATCGAGCCAAAACTGTACAGACGACAGAGTTTCTCGGCAGAATCCGGGTTTTGACCGAGTTTCGCGGTGAATTCTGCCGAGAAACTCTGTCGTGTGTACGGGGCCTCAGAGTGGTTAGGATGTGGAATTCTCTTCCACAGTCGGTGGTTTCAGAGGGGGCATAGATCATTTAAAAAAACTATAATGTCGCGTACACACGACCGTTTTTCATGACGTGAAAAATGCCATTTTTTAAATTGGTCTTTAAAAACGATCGTGTGTAGGCTCCAGAGCATTTTTCTCGACGTGAAAAATGGCCATTAAAAATTTAGAACCTGCTCTAATTTTTCACGCCGTGAAAAACGGTTGTGTGTAGGCTTTAACGACGGGGAAAAAAAGGGGAATGCATGGAAGCAAGTTATGAGACGGGTGCACTCGTTCTGGTAAAGCGTTCGTAATGGAGATGGCACATTTTCGTCACGCTGTAACAGACTGAAAAGCATGAAGACTGAAAAGCGCGAATCGTCTCTCACCAAACTTTTACTAACACAAAATCAGCAAAAGCAGACCAAAGGGTGGCGCCATCTGAATGGAACTTCCCCTTTATAGTGCCGTTGTACGTGTTGTACGTCACTGCGCTTTTTTTTCCCCACGATCGCGTGTATGCAAAGCAGGCATGACAAGAATTACGTAGAGAAAAACGTTGTTTCTTATAGGACATTAAAAACGGTCGTGTGTACGCGGCATCAGATAATCATCTGAACGACCACAACATACAGAGATATACAATGTAATGTTTTTTTTGCGGCGGGACCCCCCAGTGGCTGGAGGCCGTATATAGACGGCCTCCCGGCAATTGGCATCCACACAAAGTCTTACGGCCGGCAGGAAGTGGTTAAAATTCCTTAAAAAAAATGAATTTGGAACTAAGCGAATTGCACATGTCTAGTTTTGTGTTTAATACCGCTTTAAGCCCCGGTTCACACTGGTGCGACTTGTCGTGCATCCTATTTGTAACGTTCAAATCGGTGTGATTCTGACCGATTTTGAAAAAGGTTCCTGCACAATTATTTGGGCAATTTCATGTGCGACTTGCATAGGCATTCGTGCACGAAAATCGCAGGCTGCACATGAAATCGCACCGACAGGCAGCTTTAAAAATCGCGTGATTTCAAAGCTGCATTTAGTGGCCCGGATTCAAAGAGATCTGCGCTCTATTCGCGGAGGCGCAGGGCAACGATTTAGCCCTGCGCCCCCGCAAATATTTTGCGCTGCCCTCGATTCACGGAGCAGTAGCTCCGTAAATTGCGAGGGCGCGCCAGCAAAATTGCCCGGCGTAAGCGCGCGCAATGTAAATGATCCCGCCGGGGATCATTTAAATTAGGCGCGTTCCCGCGCCGATCGTAAAGCGCATGCGCCGTCAGGAAACTTTGCCAACGTGCATTGCGGCAAATGACGTCGCAAGGACGTCATTTGCTTCAAAGTGAACGTGAATGGCGTCCAGCGCCATTCACGTATCACTTACGCAAACGGTGTGAAATTCAAACTTCACGACGCGGGAACGGAGGGTATACTTTAGCATTGGCTGCCCCTACTATTAGAAGGGGCAGCCTTACGCTAAAGACGCAGTACGGAAACTCCGTAACTTGCGTATGCAGGGCCCGCGCAACATTGTGAATCGGCGTAAGTATGCAATTTGCATACTATACGCTGACCACAATGGGAGCGCCCCCCTAGCGGTCAACGCAAGAATGCAGCCTAAAATCTGCGTGGCATTAGAGCCTTATGCCACGCAGATTTTAGGCTGCAGTCGGCGTAACAAGTTCTCTGAATCAGGAGAACTCGTTACGCTGGCGCAAGTCAGCAATTGCGCTGCGTAACTATGGTTACGCAGGCGCAATTGCTTACTGAATCTGGGCCACTGTGAACTGGCGGGGGGACTATTATGTGAATGAACAAGACAAGTCTGCAGGGTGATGATTTCCAGCACATGGTGGATACGACAGGCCATTCACACCTCAGAATAATAAAACCCTTGTGCTACCTGCTCTAGGTGTGTCGTTAGGCTGCTCAGGTAGCTGGAACATTAAACGGCACTTGACATAGGAAGTGTTTATTATGTATATGGCTTGCCGTTAATAGGAAGGTGCTGACAAACATCTGTAAACAGGTCATCCCTCCTGATTTGTAGCTGTGAGGGATCCGCACATAGGTGATAATAGGGGCCGTTAGTGCTTCACAGGTACTGTCTGCTCTTTGGACCCGGCAATGAACAGGAAACCATTTGGGTATTTCTTTATTAGTAAAGTGGGCACTTTAGCCCGTCACCGTCATCACTACCTGAAGCAAGCCTTTCCTGAGGTGCAACCACTGAAACTTCATAAAAAACCCCAAGCTCCATCCCCTTTCTAAAACAAAAGAGATTTATTTCTTGGAAGAGCGATGATCGGTTGCGTTTCATCTTGGGAAAAAACCGAGGCTATTTATAACCAAACTTGGCATGAAAAGAAAGCCCCCCCCCCCCCCCCCCCACAGCACATCATATAAAGTGCTTGTGTTCTGCAGCCCGTGTTTTACTATAGGTTTTATGAAGAGTTTATCTTTTTATCCTTTAGGGGTATGGAACGAGGGAAAGTGAACAATAAAGGGGGTGAGTCACTGGAATGTGTTCTGTTCTATAGACAATATAGTCCAAACACTTAAAATATTCATCCGTTTAATGAAGGCCTTTTTCCTGATTGCTGGGCTGCTGAAACCGAGCCAGCTTCTACTTATCTCACAATCCCAGAATATGTGCGGTTAGTGCGTCGGTGTAATGAGGTTATTTTACACATAAGCCATGGAGGGGTCAAGGGAACGGCGTTACAGAATACAGCCTACCTCCTGGGGGAAAAAAAAAAAAGCAGAGACCATGTATTGCCCACATGGAGTTCCTTTCATAGGGCTAGTTTACACTTTGCTTCAAAACAAGGCTTCGGACAAGCTTTGTTAAAAATCACTGAACGCCAGTCAAAGTTCCTGGGCCAGATTCAGATAGGTGAGCGGATCTTTAGATCCGCGTAACCTATCTCATTTACGTTACGCCGTCGCAAGTTTTTGAGGCAAGTGCTTTATTCAGAAAGAACTTGCCTGTAAACTTGCGGCGGCGTATCGTAAATCCCCCGGCGGAATTCAAATTCCACAGGTAGGGGGCGTGTAAAATTTAAATCAGGCGCGTCCCCGTGCCGAACGAACTGCGCATGTGCCGTCTGTCAAATTTCCCAATTGCATTGCTCCAAATGACGTCGCAAGGAAGTCATTGGTTTCATCGTGAGCGTAACTTACGTCCAGCCCTTTTCTGAATCGACTTACGCAAACGACGTAAAATTTCAAAACTCGGCACGGGAACGACGGCCATACTTAACATTAGCTACCCCTCATATAGAAGGGTAACTATACGCCGGAAAAAGCCGAACGCAAACGACGTAAAAAAATTTGTTCATTTCTGAATCAGCAGAAATCCTTACACACAGAGATCCACGGTCCTGCTCAGTTACTGGGCAATCGCGGCCGCCGGGCACGCGCACTGTGTTCCCAGTAACGCGCGCGCCCCCTAGCGGCTTTTAATGGCAGGACGTCATATGACGTCCTGTCAGAACAATAGAGTCTTCCGCCCGCCGTCAAACGACGTGTGGTTGTCAAGCGGTTAAATAACGTAGTGCCGTATAGCAATGGTTATGAAGGGGGGGTAAATCTTCCGGAGGCCAAGTAGGTAAAAGATCCAAAAACTGGTTTATAAAGCATTTACCTGGCAAAAAAAATCCAGATCAGCCACGACCATGCCAGTTTATTTGCTGGTTAAAAAACGTAAGAAAGAGGAAATAGCACTTCTAATGCAAAAGCAACATGTCATCACACTGTGTATCAGCACCAAATTGTTTCTGTACAGATCACCAGCACTGAGCACAGGAGATGATGCAGCACACATTATGCTAGTGAAGCCTTCAGACTCCAGTTGCCCTACTGGGGTTGTATGTGTGCGTGTTTTTTTGTATCCATTAAGCTGGCCTGATGATGTGAGATAAATGAGCACTGTGTGTTTTTATTACATAGCTCCACACTATGGTGCTGACGTATTACTGGGCACCGGGGGAAAACTTGAGTATTGCAAAATATTCCATGTGACCCTGAGGAATGTAACGTCAAGCCAGACATTTCCTCAGCCCGCTGCCGCTGTAGGGGGTCTGAGCAATGGAGCCAGACTACTCACATCCCAGAATTCTGTTCAGGTGGTCTGAGAGCTGATCTCACGTACTGCACATACAGTGTGACAGCACCATGGAGGTACCTGGATGTGCTACATGAAGACATACACTCACCGGACACTTTATTGGGTACACCTGTTCAATTGCTTGGTAACACAAATTGCTAATCGGCCAATCACATGGCAGCAACTCAATGGGCTAGATTCAGGTAGGGGGACGTAAATTTGTGCGGGCGTAGCGTATGTTATTTACGCTACACCGCCGCAATTTAGAGAGGCAAGTGCAGTATTCACAAAGCACTTGCTCCGTAAGTTGCGGTGGCGTAGCGTAAATCTGCCGGCGTAAGCCGAATTCAAATTGTCAAGAGGTGGGCGTGTTTTATGTAAATAAAACATGACCCCGCGTAAATGACGTTTCTCACGAACGGAGCATGCGCCGGCCGTGAACGTATCCCAGTGCGCATGCTCCTAATCACGTCGCAAATAGTCAATGCTTTCGACGTGAACGTAATTTACGCAAAGCCCTATTCGCAAACGACTTACGCAAATGACGTAAACGACGCAAAATTCGACGCTGTCCCGACGTCCATACTTATCATTGGATACTCCTCATATAGCAGGGGTAACCTTACGCCGGAAAAAGCCTTACGTAAACGACGTAAAAAAATCCGCCGGGCGCACGTACGTTTCTGAATCGGCGTATCCAGCTCATTTGCATATTCTACGCGGAAACCAACGGAAGCGCCACCTAGCGGCCAGCGTAAATATGCACCCTAAGATACGATGGCGTAAGAGACTTACGTTGGTCGTATCTTAGCAAAATTCCGGCGTATCTTGCTTTCTGAATACAGAAAAAAGATACGCCGGCGCATCATAGAAGTTACGTGGCGTATCAACAGATACACCGACGTAACTTCTTACTGAATCTAGCCCACTGTATTTCATTTGGGTACAGTGTTGCATGACCGCGCAATTGTCATTGAAAGTGCAAGAGCGCTGAAAGCTGAAAATTGGTCTGGGATGGAAGGGAACAAAAGTGGCCAGCATTGATGTGATTAAATACCAAAAAAAAAAAAATATATATATATATATATATATATATATATATATCATGAAAAAATGCTAAAAATGTAATATGGGTACATGACCGCGCTATTGTCATTCAGAGTGTAACAGCAGGAGAAGCTGAAAGTTGGCCTGGGCAGGAAGGGGGTAAAAGTGTCCGGTATTAAAGTGGTTAACACAAAATTCTATAGTCGTTCTACAACTATGATTTCATTTACGGCTTTCCAGCTCTGTAGACTATAGGATGGGAAATCTCCATCGCACATATGTATATTACCTAGAAGCCAAGGGCTGGGTGTTGGTAGAAGCCATTCCACTCAGTTACAATAGCGTTGCTCTTGATCTTGGGTGAGACTGATATATCCCTCCTGACGGGTAAAGGAGCCTCGATACAAGCCATTGTCACTGGTGTACGGTGATGAGATTTGGCTGCACGAAGCATTAGCCCCCAGCCAAAGATAAACACTGGGAGGAAGTTTGGCTGAGGTTAAATCATGTTTTATTTAAACCTAGCTCAGTGCGAAGATGGAAACTGGCCTGTTAGAAAAGTGAAAAGCAGATTGAAGACAGCCTGCAGGCATTAGAAGTGACCCCGAATTTCTCTCTCCCCTCTCCTCTCAAACATCAACTGGCTCCAGTGTCAAGGACAGGAAACATTAGTAATAAGTTCATGGATGTACATTTTCCCCTGGGAAACGCAGGGAGACGACGCATCAAAAGTCAGAACGGTGGATATATTTTTTTTCCCTTTTCGGTCTGTTTTCGTCTGGTACTTCCAATGTGGGAGGAAGTTTCAACATTTCTGTTCTGTGTGCTTTAGAGTCACCATATATTCAATGATATTTCTACGATGTAAGGCTACATCCGGTAGCCACTAATACTGATGACATCAATGTACACAAAGTCGCAAGGCATCCTCACACTGTGGGGTAGATTCACATAGATTAGCGGATCTTTAGATCCGCGTAATCCATCTGATTTACGATCCGCTGGCGCAAATTTGAGAGGCTAGTGCAGTATTCACAAAGCACTTACCTCGAAATTTGCGCTGGCGGATCGTAACTCCCCCGGCGGAATTCAAATTCCGCTGCTAGGGGGAGTGTATTATTTAAATCAGGCGTGTCCCCGCGTCGATCCTACTGCGCCTGTGCCGGCCGCAATTTTTCCCAGTGCGCATGCTCCAAATGACGTTGCTAGAACGTCATTGTTTTCGGGCGTGAACGTAAATGACGTCCATCCGTATTCGTGACCGACTTACGCAAACGACGTAAAAATTCAAAACTCGGCGCGGGAACGACGGCCATACTTAACATTAGCTACCCCTCATATAGCAGGGGTAACTATCCGCCGGAAAAAGCCGAACGCAAACGACGTAAAAGAAAAACGACAGGCGGGGCGTTTGTTTCTGAATCGGCGTATCTCCTCATTTGCATATTCGTTTGCGAGTAAAACACGAAGCGCCACCTAGCGGCCAGCGGAAGATTGCAGCCTAAGATCCGACGATGTAAGTCACTTACACCTGTCGGATCTAAGGGAGATCTATGCGTAACTGATTCTTATGAATCAGTCGGATCTCAGAGATACGACGGCGTATCAGGAGATACGCCGCCGTATCTCTTTGTGAATCTCCCCCTGTGTAATTATGAATATACAGTGCCTTGAAAAAGTATTCATAAACCTTGAAGTTTTCCACATTTTGTCATGTTACAACAAAAACATACATTTATGTTATTGGGATTTTACGTGATAGACCAACACAAAGTGGCACACAATTGGAAGGAAAATGATAATTGGTTTTCAATTTTTTTTACATATAAATATGTGAAAAATGTGGCATGCATTTTGTATTCAGCCCCCTTTACTCTGATACCCCTAACTAAAATCTAGTGGAACCAATTGCCTTCAGAAGTCACCTAATTAGTAAATAGAGTCCACCTGTGTGTAATTTAATCTCAGCTGTTCTGTGAAGCCCTCAGAGGTTTGTAAGAGAATCTTAGTGAACACGCAGCATCATGAAGGCCAAGGAACACAACAGACAGGTCAGGGATAAGCTGTGGAGAAGTATAAAACAGGGTTAGGTTATAAAAAAATATCCCAAGCTTTGAACATCTCTGTTCAATCCATCATCCGAAAATGGAAAGCTACCAAGACATGGCCGTCCACCTAAACCAGGGGTAGGCAATCTCGGGTCCTCAAGCTTTTTCTTTCAGAACTATACAAGGAAAAAGAACCGCTGCTCCAGGTGTATGATGAGAGCCTGAAATGGAGTGTCTCATAAAGTGCCAACCCCGACCCGCCTCCGTGGGAAACTTGTAAGAGAAGAAAAGAAACGGCTGCACATTCAGAGATCTCGATTGCCTTTTATTGTGCACAGTGATGACACCAAAGACACCAACATGAAGTCACGTAGACGTGTTTCACACGCATACATCTTGTGCTTAAAGCGGTAGTTCCGCGGGAAAACGTTTTTTTTTAAAGATGTTTTTGTAAAGCTGATGGTACAACGAAAATTGTACTCACCAGTCTCCTAGTCGCAGCCGCCACCAGGACGATTTCCCCCAAAAGAAGATTTTATAAAATCTGATGATGGACATTGCCATCTTAACTGCTGGCACCGTGAATCCCTCCTGTATTATCTTCCGGGATGCGGTGTCTCCTGAGAATACCAGGAGACGCGCTGTGTTTGAAATCTCGCGATATCTCGCGGGTCACGTGACTAGTCACAGCGGGGAGTGTCCTTTTCAGGACGCTGCCGGCTGTTGTCCTAGCAACTATGCAGTGTGACGGCGAGCCGCGCCGTCAACACTGCATAGTTGCTAGGACAACGGCCGGCAGCGTCCTGAAAAGGACACTCCCCGCTGTGACTAGCCAGACTAGTCACGTGACCCGCGGGATTTCAAACACAGCGCATCTCCTGGGATTCTCAGGACTCGCTCCCAGGAGACATAGCGCTGATCGGGGATTTTTCGAAACCACGCCCACTCCCGCGGGGAAATGTGAGTGACAGCTCACAAAAGGCCCTCAATCCAAGGTAAGGAGGCCTATTAAAAAAATAAAAAAAACGGATAGATACAGTACAATGGCTGCTGGTTTTAACAAGAAAAACATGACAATTAGGGTGAACTACCGCTTTAATGATTAGGCACAAGATGTATGCGTGTGAAACGTGTCTAAGTGACTTCATGTTGGTGTCATCACTGTGCACAATAAAAGGCGGTCGGAACCTCTGCATGAGCTGCCATTTATTTTCTTATTTTCCAGAACAACAAGTCCCAGCCTTGCTTATGCCTTATGGGAAATGTAGTTTCACAACACCTGGAGGGCCCCAGGTTGCCTACCCCTGACCTAAACTGACAGGCCGGGCAATGAGAGCATTAATCAGAGAATCAGAGGCCCATGGTAACTCTGGAGGAGCTGCAGAAATCCACAGCTCAGGTGGGAGAATCTGTCCACAGGACAACTATTAGTCGTGCTCTCCACATATCTGGCAAGTGGCAAGAAGAAAGCCATTGTTAAAAGAAAGCCATAAGAAGTCCCGTTTTCAGTTTGCGAGAGAAGCCATGTGGGGGACACAGCAAATATGTGGAAGAAGGTGATCTGGTCAGATGATTGAACTTTTTGACCCAAAAGCAAAACGTGTGTGGTGGAAAACTAACACTCCACATCACCCTGAACACACCATCCCCACTGTGAATCATGGTGGTGACAGCATTATGTTGTGGGGATGATTTTCTTCAGCAGGGACAGGGAAGCTGGTCAGAGTTGATGGGAAGATGGATGGAGCCAAATACGGGGCAATCTTAGAAGAAAACTCGTTAGAGTCTACAAAAGACTTGAGACTGGGGCGGAGGTTCACCTTCCAGCAGGACAACGACCCTAAACATACAGCCAGAGCTACAATGGAATGGTTTGGATCAAAGAATATTCATGTGTTAGAATGGCTCAGTCACAGTCTAGACCTAATTCCAATTAAGACTTGGAAATTGCTGTTCACAGACGCTCTCCATCCAATCTGACAGAGCTTGAGCTAAGCTCCACCAGCGAGGAGGATGGAGCAATTCCCCCAAACGATCGACTTCTGTCAAGCAGGGATGGTCACACACCAATTGCAATTCAGTTAGTCCTTGCTGAACCGGCTGAATTTCAATCTGTTTATGGCCGGCCTAACAACACCAGAGAACTTACAGACAGAGAACGCTGGCTCCTCTTATTACAAGGATTACAATGGGTGTTAATAGAAATGCAATATTTTCATTACACTGATCACAGCTCAGCATACAATGGAGGATAAAGCTTATTTTATCCTTACATCTCATGTATGTTGTTTTGCTCTGCAGAGATTACAAAGACCACCCAAACATGTTTGTGTTTGAAGAAAATAAATCAGTTCCCTTAATAGGATCTGAACCCGTTTTCCGCCTCTCACCCCGTACACCGAAGCGTGGGGTCTGTGACACACAAGAGTGCGTGCGGCGAGCAGAATACACAGAGCGCCTGAACCCGACCGTCCTTCCTGTGTAACGCTTATCATTGTTCCTCTCTTACATTATATAAATATCTTGTTCAACTTCCTTTCGATTTACCCTCAACTACTGTATGTAGTGCAAGCAAGGGCCTGCCTGATTGCATACAAGTTGAGAGTGTTTAGGTTTGACCATAATATATTGTTTTGGTAAATTTAAAGGAAAATTGTATAATGTATGGCCAGCCTTACATGATACACATTTAACACCTTTTATCAGAATATACACTATATTTCCAAAAGTATTGGGACACCTGCCTTTACACGCACATGAACTTTAATGGCATTCCAGTCTTAGGCCTAGTTCACACCTATGAATTTTTTTTATGCATTTTCAGTTTTGCAGAAACACACCACAGTCCATTTAACATGGATTCCTATGGGTCACAGATGACCAGATGTGGGGACAGGATATCCCCCCCAGAAAGGTGACAAATGAGCGGAAGTTCCACTTTTAGGTGGAACTCCGCTTTAAGGAAAGTGTTCGTTTTTAACTGGTTGTTAAGGAGCTGGCAGCCGCCGGCATCCTTGACACCAGTAACTGTCATAGTTGTTAAGGATCGTGCGGTCACCGTGTCTTTAACATTTACGTAGCGTAAATGCGGCGGGCGTAAGCGCGCCTAATTCAAAATAGGCTGAGGGGGCGTGTTTTATGTTAATTTGGGTTGACCTAACGTGATTGACGTTTTTTTGGAACGGCGCATGCGCTGTCCGTGTACATATCCCAGTGTGCATTGCGGCTAAGTACGCCGCACTGTCCTATGGGTTTTGCCGTGTAAATGACGTAAATCCCTATTCACGGACGACTTACGCAAACGACGTAAAATTTTCAAATTTCGACGCGGGAACGACGGCCATACTTAACATTACTATTCCAGCTATTTGATGGAATAACTTTAGGCCTGATAATGCGTTACGTAAACGGCATATCTGTACTGCGTCGGCCGGGCGTACATTCCTGAATAGGCGTAACTAGTGATTTACATATTCTACGCCGACCGCAATGAAAGCGACACCTAGCGGTCAGCCTAAAAATTACACTTTAGGATACGACAGTGTAAGACACTTACGCCGCTCGTATCTGAGCCTAATTTAAGCGTATCTGGTTACCAGAATACGCTTAAATTAGCGCCGGCACACATTCAGACTTAGGCTGGCGTATCTACTGATACGCCAGCCTAAGTCTTTCTGAATCCACCTATATGGCTTTTTCAGGCGTTTTCAGGCATATGCTCCTACAGGCAGAAAAATAACCGACCAAAACAAAAAAGCTCAAAAGAGCTCAAAGAAGCTTGAAAACTTTTGTTCAAGCTTTTTGTTTTGTTTAAGAAAATCCAGGAGGGTTTGTGAAAAAAAAAAGCTTAAAGGAGCTTAAAGAAGTTTGAAAAAGCTCAATAAAATAATCCACAAGAGTACAAAAAAGCACAAGCGTATTCAAGCTGAAATAAAAGCTCAAATGCCTGTAAGCCTAGGTTGACACTGACAGCGGGAATGGAATGGTACAAGTTCATTCCCGCGGGTCAGTCCCGACTTCGGGGGCGATTTCATAGACATCTGTGTGGGTCTATTGAAATCACACCCTGAAGTACAGAAACTACTTTTAGGAAGCTGGGACTGCGCCGCAAATGCGGCGTCGCACCGATTCAGACAGTGCCATTGCCGGCAAAAGCTGGACATGTCAAATCGCATGACAAATCAAGGTCAACCAGGGCTTAAAGCAGCTTTTTGAGTTGCAATGTGCATGAGCCCTAACAGTTGAGTTGAGAGGTATATTAATATAGCGCATGTTATTAGAAAAAATGGCCGCACACCACTGTAGATCAAAATCCTTTTTATTTGGACATCCCAAAAACTACAATGCAGCATTCCGATTCCTGTTGTTTTTGGGATGTCCAAATAAAAAGGATTTTGATCTACAGTGTTGTGCGGCCATTTCTTCTAATTTCATTGTGTGAGGCGAGCTCCTGCTGGATAATTAGGCCTCCTAGTCTCACCTGGAACGGCGGGTGTTTCTTTTTCTATTGCAGTTGTGCAGGTTATCTGAAAACATAACAAAGGTGATATTTTTAATTGTTAATTAAAGAGGAGTTCACTACAAAAGCTCAGAAATAAGACTCTTTCATTTATCCGATTAACAAGTATAAAAGCATAACAAATCCCTTATCCCGTGACAGTCCATTATCCATTTGTAACTAAATACTTTCATTCATACATTATTATTATTAAAGGGGTTGTAAAGGTAAAAAAATGTTTTTCCTAAATATCTTCCTTTACCTTAGTGCAGTCCTCCTTCACTTACCTCATCCTTCCATTTTGCTTTTAAATGTCCTTATTTCTTCTGAGAAATCCTCACTTCCTGTTCTTCTGTCTGTAACTCCACACCGTAATGTGAGGCTTTCTCCCTGGTGTGGAGTGTCGTGCTCGCCCCTCTCCCTTGGAGTACAGGAGAGCTATTTAGGAAAAAAATGTTTTACCTTTACAACCCCTTTAAGCAAATACCCAGAAAATCATTTGGTTTTCTAACTGCACTTGATATTTGTCTTCAGACCGCCATGTTTCCCCTTTCATAATAAAAAGGTAAAACACAAAGGTTCGGATTCACAGACATTGGCGCATAGTTATGCCGGCGTAGCGTATCGAATATACGCTACGCCGGCGTAGCGCAGAGCGGTGAGCACAGTATTCACAAAGCACTTGCTCCCAACGTTGCGCCGGCGTAACGTAAATACGTAGGCGTAAGCCGGCCTAATTCAAAGTAGGTGGAAGTGGGCGTGATCCATTTAAATGAAGCGTGACCCCATGCAAATGATGGGCCGAACGAACGGGGCATGCGCCATCCCGTGGACGCATCCCAGTGCGCATGCTCAGAATCACGTCTAAAATACTCCATAAGATACATCGAATCCCTGCCTACGATGTGACGTAACCTACGCCCAGCCCTATTCACGTACGACTACGTAAACTACGTAAAATACGATGGCTGTTCCCTGGTCCAGACCTTAACATGACTTACACCTGCTTTATGAGGCTTAACTTTACGCCGGCCGTACGACTTACGTAAACCGCGTATATAAATGCGCCGGGCGCAAGTATGTTTGTGAATCGGCGTATCTCCCTCATTTGCATATTCAAATCGTAAATCAATGGAAGCGCCCCTTTGCGGCTAGCGTAAAAATACGCCCAAGATACGACGGCATAGGAAACTTACGTCGGTCGGATGAAGCCCAATTTCAGGCGTATCTAGTTCTATGGGCACAGCGCATAGATACGACGGCGCACATATACACTTACACGGCGTATCTCGAGATACGTCGGCGTAAGTGTGTTGTGAATCCGGGCCAAAGTTTACATCCACGGATACAAAATTAAACTCCGCCAGCAGAATGTCAGCCAAACAAGCTGGTTGCCGTTTTGTTTGTAGCACTACAGACAGGAGCGTAGAAGTCAATAACGACCCTGAAGCCTATGGAGAAGACACACATCAGTTCACCCGAAGTGTCAATGACTTTTTCCGGATGTTGCGTAAACATTGTAAGAGTAAAAATAGCTTTGCAAATCTTAAGTGGTTGGTAAATGTTAATGTCCCCTTTTTTTTCATTAGTAGGAGAATATAAAATGGGCTTGTCTAGGAGATGAATGGTTGAAGTCAGCATTGGCGATGGTGTCCAAGCAGCTGGGAATCGTTAGCTGCGAAGCCATCCTTCAGAAGGTCTGGGTGATAAAGAGAGCAGGTTGACATGAGCTCCATGTCTCCTCTTCCCCGAGTTATTAATCACAAGCAGACTTATAAGTACTAGGAATCCCTACAGGCCATCCTGAAGCTCTGACACCCACCTTTTCTGATGCAAGTCCTCAAAACTCGGCTGCTCTTTGTCAACTTATTAAAAAAGTACATGGCCTTGATGTACTACATGGAATAAATGAAGCAATAAACGATCTGAGGACAAACTATGCAAGGCCGGGATATAACAAGTGTTGCCGCTGAAGTATTAATATAATACAGTGTGTTTTGGTCTGCTAGACAGGTAGAAATAATGAATGGCGGTTTTGGGAACACTTGGAAGGACAAGAAACGCAACATTATCCCAAGACAGCAGAACAGACAAAAACATCTGAGACTCCCAGCAGAGGAGACACTTCAGAGTTCTTCAGCTGGAGACTTGATGGATTCTTTGTTTTGAGAAGATCTTAGAAGGTATTAACCATGGAGAAGGACAGGTCCCGCTACCTCCTCGTACATAACTCAGAAGGACTTGGAGAGTCACACACACAATCTTTTCCCAGGGAGAAATACTACAAGTGCTCCCAACTATATAAACTAAGTCAGCTGCAGAGTCGCAAGACTTATCTCACACGACGTTGAGTGCGGCCAAAGCTGTACAAGGCGCATTCACTCCCCGGCCACTTTATTAGGTACACCTGTTCAATTGCTTGGTAACACAAAGTGCTAATCAGCCAATCACATGGCAGCAACTCAATGCATTTAGGCATCTAGGACAGGGGTCTCCAAACTGCGGACCGAGGGCCAGATGTGGCCCTTTGCTAGTCTTTATCCGGCCCTTGGGGCACAATTCCTCCCACTGATATGAGGCACTATTTGACACCAACAATGGGGCACTATATCTTCCACCGATCCCAATGATGGCATACTATACCTCCTACTAATAGGGGGAATAAAGCTCCTCCTATTGGCTACCAACCCTAATGTCGCGTACACACCATCACTTTATGTGATGAAAAAAAATGACGTTTTTAAAAACGTCACTTTAAATGACCGTGTGTGGGGGAAAACGTCGTTTTATGTCTTGTGAAAAACTACAAATAAAAATTGAAGCATGCTTCAATTTTATGTGTCGTTTTTCAAAACGTCGTTTTTTACTTCACAGAAATTGACCGTGTGTAGCAAAAAACGACGTTTAAAACAACGTTTTTACACCCGCGCATGCCCAGAAGCTAGTTATGAAGCGAGCTTCAATGAAAAACGTGCTGAACGTAACCTCGCTTTGCTAGAGCATTGTGAAAAAACGATGGTGTGTAGGCAACTTCGTCTTTGAAAATTGAAGTTTCAAAAACGTCGTTTTTTACTTCACAGAAAATGTCGTTTTTTTTCATCACATAAAGTGATGGTGTGTATGCGGCATGAGGCTATATTTATTCTGACTGATGCTGGGCCCGTGACATTTTCTTCCCCTGCTGGCCACATTCCGGCCCTCCTAAAGTCTGAAGGACAATAAAGTGGACCTTTGTTTGAAAAGTTTGGAGACCCCTGATCTAGGAGGTAGTGAAGACGACTTGTTGAAGTTCAAACTGAGCATTAGAATAGGGGAGAAAGGAGACTGAAGTGACTGTGAATGTGGCATGGTTGTTGGTGCCAGACGGGCTGGTCTGAGTATTTCAAAAACTGCTAATCTACTGGAATTTTCACACACAACCATCTCTCGGGTTTACAGAGACTGGTGGGAAAAAGGAGAAAATATCCAGTGAGCGGTAGTTGTGTGGAGGAAAATGCCTTGTGGATGTCAGAGGTCAGAGGAGAATGGGCAGACAGTAACTCAAATAACCACTCGTTACTTCCAAGGTATGCAGAATACCATCTCTGAATGCACAACACATCATACCTTGAAGCAGATGGGCTACATCAGCAGAAGACCACACTGGGTGTCACTCCTGTCAGCTAGGAACAGGAAACTGAGGCTACAATTGGCACAGGATCACCAAAATTGGACAATAGAAGATTGGAAAAACGTTGCCTGGTCTGATGGGTCTCGATTTAAGCTGTGACATTCAATTGGTCGGGTCAGAATTTGGTGTAAACAACATGAAAGCATGGATCCATCCTGCCTTGTATCACCGGTTCAGGCTGGTGGTGGGGGTGTAATGGTGTGGGGGATATTTTCTTGGCACACTTTGGGCCCCTTAGTACCAATTGAGCATTGTACGTCCTACCGGAGTATGGTTGCTGACCATGTCCATCCCTTTATGACTACAGTGTCCCCATCTTCTGATGGCTCCTTCCAGCAGGATAATGTCACCATGTCACAAAGATCCAATCATCTCACCACTGGACAATGAGGTCACTGTCCTCCAAGGCTGGTGATCTGACGATATGGTTCCGGCTATCGAGATGGTTCCTGTAAGGACTGCGCAGGTGCAATCCTTGCCGACGGAAATCACCGAACCTCCAGGGCGACGTGGAATTTGAGGTAAGTGGCCAGTCGGCCTCACGTCCTCACTTCGCTTGGATGGCTTGCTACGCTTGCTTGGCCTCCTGGCTCTTTTTTTAACATCCTCCAATCCACGGGGATGTTAAGGAATGAGCCTGGATGCCGGCCGAGGTTCGGAGATTTCCGTCGGCAAGGATTGCACCTGCGCAGGAGTTGTAAAGGAAAAAATGTTTTCACCTTAATGCAAAAGTGAAAAAACATCTGATGATGCCGGCCTTCTGTCAATCACATCCAGTGACGCGGCGCGCCAAGAGGCGGGGCCAGGTGATACAGTGAGCGCCAATGGCCGCTCGCTGTATCACAGGAGCACGCCCGCAAGGACTCATCACCATGCGAGCTCTCATGAATGTGACGAGTTCTTGCGGGGAGGACCAGAGACAGCCGCCGAGGGACCCCAGAAGACGTGGATCGGGGACACTCTGTGCAAAACGAATTGCACAGTGGAGGTTAGTATAACATGTTTGTTATTTTAAAGAATTCTTTTTTTTTTCCCCTTTAGTGACCCCTTAACTTGACAGCTACAAAACTTGCCGTCTAAAAACCATTTAGCCGCGTTTGCGTCTAGAAGCATTTGTTTAAAAAAAAACGTTTAGCAGCGTTTACAAGCTGTTACAGGCATTTGGCGTTTCAAATGCCTCTGAACATACAGTACATCTGAACCCATTTTGTTTGCATTCCAAAAAAAGCTTCTAAACTCAACTGCCTAGAAACGACTATAAACGACCCTGTGTACATGTACTGATAAGATAACATAGGGGGGCAGTTGAATTTTTTTCCAACTGCTCCTAAACTTCCATTTACCAGCAGCAATGTACATGAGGCCTTAAGAGGGCCCTGCTCAGAAGAGCTTACAATCTAATAGGGTGGGGAAAGTAATACAAAAGGTTATAACTTTGGAGAATGAGCTGATGGAAATGGTAAATTTTTTGTTAGAGCTGTGATAGGCTTCCCTGAACAAATGAATTTTCAGGAATCGCCTAAAGGCCACCAGAGTAGGAGATAGCAACACAGATTGAGGTAGAGAGTTCCAGGGGATGGGAGAAACTCTGGAAAAGTCCCGGAAATGAGCATGGGCGGAGTACACAAGAGCGCTTGACAGCAGGAGGTGTTGGAAAGAGCGGAGAGGGCGGTTTGGGTGATATTTGGAGATATGATTGGTTATGTAGCTCAGGGGGCAGAGTTGTGAATGGCTTTGAATGTTGTTGTTAGCATTTTGAATTTAACTGGGCAATCCAAAAAGCCAGAAGAGGGATTAGCAGAGAGAGGTGGCAGACACTGAGTGGTTGATAAAGCGGAGGTTCACCCTAAAAAACATCTATATACCATTACATCCAGCATACTTCCGCCATGTACAGTATGCTGGTATTTTTTTTTTTTCCGCTGTACATACCGTCTTATAGTTTTTTTTTCACCCGGCTTCCGGGTTCTCACTACCGCCGGGAGTAGGCGTTCCTATGAAGAGGCGTAGATGATTGACGTGCGGATAAGGCGTGTCACACGTTCCGAAAATAGCCGGACTGGGACTCGGGTCTATATGGCGCCTGCACAGTCAGCTCTACACAGCTTCTAGTCTGTGCGCAGGCACCGTATAGACCCGAGTCCCAGTTTGGCTATTTTCGGAACGTGTGACGAGCCTTATCCGCACGTCAATCATCTACGCCTCTTCATAGGAACGCCTATTCCCCGCGGGAGTGAGAACCCGGAAGCCGGGTGAAAAAGAACTATAAGACGGTATGTACTGCGAAAAAATAAATAAATACCAGCATACTGTACATGGCGGAAGTATGCTGGATGTAATGGTATATAGATGTTTTTTAGGGTGAACCTCCGCTTTAAAGCGGAGCTCCACCCTAAAGTGGAACTCACGCTGATCGGAACCCGCCCCCCCTCCGGTGTCACATTTGACACCTTTCAGGGGGAGGGGGGTGCAGATACCTGTCTAAAGACAGGTATTTGCACCCACTTCCGGCCACGTCTCGGGCAAAAGACGGGTTTTTCCAGACTTCCCGTCTGTCCCTCGTTGTGTGCTGGGAACACTCGTCTCCCAGCACACAGCGTGTGAGCCAATCGGCGGGCGCAGCGCGACTCGCGCATGCGCCGTAGGGAACCGTGTAGTGAAGCCGGAGCACTTCACTTCATGGTTCCCTCACTGAGGATGGCGGGGGGAGCAGCAGAGAGACGAGCGATCGCTCGTCCTCTGCTGCGGACGGCGCTGGACTCCAGGACAGGTAAGTGTCCTAATATTAAAAGTCAGCAGCTGCAGTATTTGTAGCTGCTGGCTTTTAATATTTTTTTTTACTGGCACATCTGATTTAAGGTAGAGGAGTCTGGCAGCAGCATTCATAACAGACGGGTGAGAGGATAGCCTATGGAGAGGTAGGCCTATGAGAAGCGAGTTGCAATAGTCAAGGTGAGAGATGAGTAGCTTGGTGATTTCATTAGTTAAAAAGGCGATTTTAGAGATGTTACGGAGGAGAGTTGGGATCTTCCAACAGAGCAGAATAAATGGTGCAAATCACCATTTATTCTGCTCTGTTGGAAGATCCCAACTCACCATTTAGAGCCCCCCCCCCTTTTTTTTTTTTGCTTTATTCTTCATTTTGGCTTGCACACTTTCCACTCTTTTTCTACAACTGTAATGTATCGCAAGTATGTTGCTGCCGACAAACACCAAGCCCAAAGACGAATCTCATCTCTAAGTTTTATCAGCCCATATGTCAGGAATAAGCCGCACTTCTCGCACTAGAAAAAAAAAAAACAATCTGCCGTCTTACCGAGTTACAGAAGTTTCCCCCGACAGCCACTCAGCTGAAATCAAAAGCAGACAAGGTTTTTATTAATAAAGTGAACAGTCAAGAAAAAAAAAAAAAGTTATCTTCTACAAAAAGATAGAAGAAGCAAAATCCTTAAGATTCAAGACTGGGCGCTTTGCCACTAAAGTCATTTAAAATAAATTTCACTTTAAGCCAATTCATCACGGTCTCTGTTGCATCACGGTCCTCCAGATTGTGTCAGATAACCATATGGTGGGATGCTGGGGAAGTAGGTAGGCACGGCATAACGCAATGCATCACAGCACACCACTTCACAAGGCAGATATGTTGCTGGCGGGTCTGACAATACTCAGCATTGTTTCATCAGTCTGAGCAGAAGAGTCCAGATGGGGGGAACAGACCTCTCACAATATCTGAAGGCCCACCTGTGGGAGGACGGCTCAGGTGAACTGATCCTGGCTGTGACGTCATCACCAGATGACAACGCTGTCACATCAAACAAACCTGACAGGCAGTTCTGTAGAAGGCCACACTGCTGCGATGCGGGATGCCGCAGGTCATTGGCACAGGAATCGCAGCGCATTGTCTCAGGGGTGTGCGATCTGAGCCATGGATTCCTATGACTCAAATCGCACCGCATTCACACCAAACTCGTGTTGAGCCCTTTTTTTGTCCGCACCAAAATCGCACTGTGTTTTGGGGTGTCGTTAACATTACACACATCCTATGCATTAAGGCAAAAAAACACCTTGCAGTGTCCGGCCCCCCAGCACCCCCGTTTTACTTACCTGAGCCCCAACTTTCCGTGGGCGCGAGCCCTTGGCTCCCGCTGCTGTCAATCAAACCCAATGACGCGGCTGCCGGCGGGCGGGGCCGAGTCATACACTCGGTGGATATGGCCCCCGAGTGCAGTGGCGTATCTAGGGTATGGCAGCCATGGCAAGTGCCATGGGCACCATATGAAGGGGGCGCTGTTGAGTGGCTGGGCATCAAGGCACTTACCAGGGTCTGAGGGTCTCTTCTTCCCTACTCCTGAGCATAGGCAGGATCTCCTTTTCAGCACCTTTGCTAATGGACAATGGCAGCGCTATCCCAGCTGCGTTCAGCCACAGCCCTCCCCTGTTCTCCCAGGCTCTCCCATTCCATCTGGTCGGAGTGGCAGCGCACAAAGAAGGAGGAACATCAGTTTCTCCCTCTCCTCTGTGAAAACTGAGGCCTTAAGTGATGAAGATTTCATCACTTCCAGTATTGGTTCTGCATTCACCTGGCCTTGGAGGACAGAGGAGGGATCGGGGGTCTAATAAACCCCAGATTTCTCCATAAAGAGGATATGTCACTACCCAAGGTATCACAAGGGATGATAAATATCACTAGTTTTGTTAGCTGTTTTTTTTGTTAAGGTTATCTGAAAGATGAGTTTCAAATGTTTAGACTGGGGCGCAGTTTCAGTGCTTGCCATAGGCGCCATTTTCACTAGATACGCCTCTGCCCGAGTGTATCACACGGGAGTGCGCCCACAAGGTAACCCCCTCGGGAGAGAGCTTCCCAGAAGGGGCTTGCTATTGTGGGGAGGAGCCGCGAGAGCTGTCGTGGGACCCCAGAAGAGGAAGATCGGGGCCACTCTGTACAAAACGAACTGCACAGTGGAGGTAAGTATGACATGTTTGTTATTTAAAAAAAAACTGAGCCTTTAGTAACACTTTAATTATGTAGCATAAGGCTGTATATTCTGCAATATT
Source organism: Rana temporaria (assembly GCF_905171775.1). NCBI lineage: Eukaryota > Metazoa > Chordata > Amphibia > Anura > Ranidae > Rana > Rana temporaria. The sequence goes on along the minus strand of NC_053500.1, from coordinate 11,665,392 downwards.
TACATTTTTGGTAAACTCATTCAATGAATCCCAAGCTCTGCAAGCTGAGATAACATGCACTGCATTGATACATTCACACAATGTCACAGTAACAATGAGATAAAACAAAGTTCAGGAATTTCCTTTATCCCATTGCTTTGCAAATCTCTGTACACTACAAACTGTATGATTGAATTGGTTCTGATGTCGCCGTTTTACTAACCTGACAGCTGATTATTCTAAATCGGAAATCTTCATTTTGTTTGCAAATATTAAATATTCTAACTACCAGCAAGAATAAGTCCTTACATTTAAAGAGCACCTGTCATTTCAGATCCATCATGGCAGCGCCTGGTAGCGGGCATCCACTCACCTGCTGCCGCCACGTCCCTCACCTTGTTGTGTCACTGCCGCATCACCAGCCGTCCTATTAAAGTGAGTGAGACTGTCGGTGAGTCAACAGCGGGTCAGAGGAGGAGCCGCTGCAGGACAGAGATGACAGTTGCTCTTTAAAAATTATGATTTAAATCGAGCTTTTATACTAGTGATTTAAATCAACTTGATTTAAACCAAATCCACCCTGACACAAAATATCAGCTTTAACAATGAAAGCGTTCCTGAGCCTGCTACACAGGAAAAGAAGATGCCGCAAAATGTTACTACTGAACGATCATAAAATCATTGTCCTCCTGTGACAACTAATGTCACCATGTGCACCAACCCTATTAGCATAGGTGTGCACAGCCTATTGCATTAGGGTGTGCACTCCAAAGCTCAAACACACGGTACTGATCCTTAACTGTGTTCATTCAGAAAGGGAAGGGGCCGGACGTTAAATTACATATTTACCGGCCCCTTTCCCCACTCATCCTAAAACAACCCCCTGTGTGTGTGGCAGCAGCCTGGGGGAGAGAAGAGGAGGGAATCCTGAAGCGCTCCGGGGTGTAGTAGTAGAGAGTTTCATGAGTTGGCAATTCCTGCGTGTTTTCTGATTTGGAAACCCTGACCAGTAAGAATCAAGAGTCCATTAACCACTTAAGGACCGCCTTCTGTACATATACATCAGCAGAATGGCACGGCTGGGCACAGGTACGTACAGGTACGTTCTGTACATGTACCCAGCCGTGGGTCCCGGCACGCGCCCGCGACCCGGTCCGAAGCTCCGGGACCGCGGGACCCGATCGCCGCTGGGGTCCCGCGATCGGTCCCCGGGGCTGAAGAACGGGGAGAGCTGTGTGTAAACACGGCTTCCCCGTTCTTCACTGTGGCGGCAGCATCGATTGTGTCATCCTTTTTATAGGGAGACACAATCGATGACGTCACTCCTACAGCCACACCCCCCTACAGTTGTAAACACACACAAGGTGAAATGTAACTCCTTCAGCGCCCCCTGTGGTTAACTCTCAAACTGCAACTGTCATTTCCACAGTAAACTTTTGCTGTGAAAATGACAATGGTCCCAAAAATGTGTCAAAATTGTCCGAAGTGTCCGCCATAATGTCGCAGTCACGAAAAAAAAAATCGCTGATCGCCGCCATTAGTAGTTAAAAAATATATAATTAATAAAAATGCAATAAAACTATCCCCTATTTTGTAAATGCTATAAATTTTGCGCAAACCAACCGATAAAAGCTTATTGTGATTTTTTTTACCAAAAATAGGTAGAAGAATACGTATCGGCCTAAACTGAGGGAAAAAAAAATGTTTTATATATTTTTGGGGGATATTTATTATAGCAAAAAGTAAAAAATATTGATTTTTTTTCAAAATTGTCGCTCTATTTTGTTTATAGCGCAAAAAAATAAAAATAAACGCAGAGGTGATCAAATACCACCAAAAGAAAGCTCTATTTATGGGAAAAAAAGGACGCCAATTTTGTTTGGGAGCCACGTCGCACGACCGCGCAATTGTCAGTTAAAGCGACGTAGTGCCGAATCGCAAAAAAGGGGCAAGGTCCTTTAGCTGCATTTTGGTCCGGGTCTTAAGTGGTTAATGAAACAACTGGCAATAGCGAGAATAGAGGAGGATTGATACACTCGAGCCATCAATATATCTGAGTTTATCTGCCTTGAGAAATCTATGTTTTTTAAGCTGTGATACGTTGCATGCTTAATCAGTCAATTCTTTTATATATTGCCTTTGATTTATAAATAAAGCTTAATTTAATCCCTGCGATAGGCTGGCCCTTACAAAAAAAGGTACATGGAGCGCAGACAAAAACCAGAGGCTGCCGGGGGATCAGCCGCGCTAAAAGACTATTTATTTAGTGGCGCAGATAAGCCGGCCTTCTGGTAGCAGACGGGATCGTGGGATTGAAGCACAAGGGTCCTGTGCCAGATTCATTATACAAGGGAGTATTTCCTTTACCTGATAAATGTGGCTCGCCTTGTATACCAGGTTACTTCCTCTGGACATCCCTGTCTTAGGGCTTATTAAAACCTCCTGCAAAGCGCAATATAACTTTATATAACATCCTGCTGGGACCATCCATCCTTGGCTTCATCTGCAGGTTGACAGCTCCCTCAAGAACCCAGAAAACCCTCTTGAGAAAAAGCAGAGAGGCATTTTTTTTTTCTCCCCTTTGTGGCAAAACTGCATTGTGGTTAATACTTTATAAAATAAATATTAAGCCGGAGTGTGGGAATGACTTGTAGCATTTACAGGGGGGGGGGGGGGGGGGGGGGGCAGAGAGACGGCAGACAGTGAAGCCAAACATGCTGAAAAAGTGAGGCAGGCACAAACTAGGTCTATTCTGACACCCGGCCCATAGAACATACATCTGTTTATCTTTTATAAGATCCACGCTGTGCTGTGAACGTAATGTGAATACAAAGGTCCAGAAAGTTGTCAAGGATAGCAGTAACCAAAAGAAATACAGAACATTAACCCCCTTTTATTGAAATTTACCAGACCTGGCGCCTCTCTACGGCATAGGAAGAACAGCTGGATTAGTGTCTCTTTCATTGTGATAGTGAAACTAGTATAACTGAACCACCGCCCGGCCGTCATTTTGCTATAGGCCGGGCGGCAAGTGGTTAAAGGGTAACTCAAAATAAAGAAAAAAAATATATAGCGTGTACAATTGCGATACAAGTCATATTGTAATTGAATGTTATTAAAAATGTCCTTTCCTTTTCATTCTGCAGCCGCTGTCATTTTCTGTAAATGTAATGCTACATGGCTACATGGAGTTGTTTTGTACATAGTTAGCTAGATTCACAGAGAGTTGCGCCGGCGTATCAGTAGATACGCCGTCGTAACTCTGAATCTACGCCGTCGCAAATTTAAGCGTATTCTGGAAACCAGATACGCTTAAATTAGGCTAAGATACAAGCGGCGTAAATCTCCTACGCCGTCGTATCTTAGGGTGTATATTTACGCTGGCCGCTAGGTGGCGCTTCCGTTGAGTTCGGCGTAGAATATGCAAATGACTAGATACGCCGATTCAGAAACATACGTGCGCCCGTCGCAATTAGTTACGCCGTTTACGTTGGAGATACGCCGGTGTAAAGATAAAGCTGCTCCCTAGGTGGCGCAGCCCATGCAAGGTATGGACGTCGGAACAGGCCTATCTTTTTACGTCGTTTGCGTAAGTCGTACGCGAATCGGGCTGGACGTAATTTACGTTCACATCGGAACGGCGTACTTTGGAGCAATGCACACTGGGATATGTCCATGGACAGTGCATGCGCCGTTCGTAAAAAATGTCAATCACGTCGGGTCATGAGTAATTTACATAAAACACGCCCCCCTCATCCTCATTTGAATTAGGCGGGCTTACGCCGGACCATTTACGCTACACCGCCGTAACTTAGGAGGCAAGTGCTTTGTGAATACAGCACTTGCCTCTCTGACTTACGACGGCGTAGCGTATATGCGATACGCTACGCCGCCTCAAAAGTGAGCCGCCCTACCTGAATCCAGCTAAGAATGTGTACTGACCACTCCCCAGAAACATAATTTCCTGCTTGTGTGATTGGCTCACCAATTTTCCCAGAAGTCTGCCTAAGATACAAGTCAGATTTCAGGCATCCCCTGCAACAAAAATTACATTTTTGGTGAGATATTTCCAATAGGAACACGTCTAAAAGGGATGCAGGCCCAGCAGCTTTCCTCATTAGTGCTCTGCAGCGCCACACCTGACAGATAATTATGAAACCACTAGGCTTATTCAGTACAGAGGTACAGAGGTACAGACAAACACACATGGATTTCTTCAGAATAACAAAAGGTAGGAATTTGCAACAAAGGTTGTTATACTCCTTGCAATGTACATAGATCACCCAGGGGGAATATTTTTGGAGTTGGGCTGGTAAAAAAATCGATTTGAATCGTGAATAGAGTTGCGAGGTCAATTCGATTCAGAAAATCTATTTTTTTTAGATTTTGTTTTTCCCCAGGACCGGCGCTGACACTGCGCCGGTCCTAAAGGAGCTGCGGGCAGGAGTTTTAAGGTGACGCCGCGGCTTTGGCCTAGTCCGCGAGGCCGGACGTCACGGACTAGGCTGAAGCCTCGCCTAAAAACTCCTGCCCGCATCTCCTCAGGACCGGCGTGGTGTCCATCAAAAAAAAAAAACTCACTTCGAATCGTAAATCAAATTTTTTTGGGGGGGGGGGGAAATCGCCCAGCTCTAAGTGGAGTTATGCTTTAATCTAAACAATGGGCTATATGCTGCCACCTTTCAGCAAACAAAGTTGTTAGGACATCCCATATAAACCCCTCCCACTCCTAGCAATCCTTGTATTTTTTTTGCTAGTGTCCTTAAACATTAAACAACCTCTCTCTCTACCATCCTGGCTTATAATTCTGATTCCACCTGGAAGATTGAGAAAGCTACACTCTGTTTGTTGCATGGAAAAGTTATTTTATCCCCCCTTGGTGAAGCAGTACACAGAGGTGCAGTTCACTGCAGGATGTTCTATAGTTCCAGGGCAGCAGCAATCTGCACCGGTATAGACCAGGTCCTAAAGACCTTGAAGCCAGGACCCTGGTGTGGTAACCATAGAACAAACAAAATGGCGCATCAGCCTCAAAAAACCGTTATGAGTATAGAAAAATAATAAGTAATATACTCACAAACCAACAACAGTTGAGGCCTGTCAAACAAATTTCCGGCCTCAAACCTCCAATATGTCACATCTCACAGAGGGACAACATGGGTCCAAAAAGCCAACGCGTTTTGAGGGACTTACCCTTTTTCTCCGAGCTCTATTGTCCCATGGTTACAATTGGTCCAGACCACCCCGGTCTTGAAAGGGCAGAAAAGCGTGGCATATCAGTACAAGCCAGAAGATTGTTTGTGTGCTTGGATCCCTGTTGTGGTAAGTTTAGGGCTTTGTCCTTTTCCTCGTGGTGTCGACATGGGTCTATTGGCCCTTTCGCAAACCTGCATTTAGGACATTTGTGATCTTTGAGCCTGGGACGCAGTGTTTCAGGGATATAGGCTGGAAGTTATTTCCCTGCCTCCTCCCTGCTTTGTGCTCTTAAACCTTTCCACCGCTTCAATGAAACTGTGGCCCTTTAGACTTCTATGTAGCAACTTTACTCTTTGGGTTCCCTAGGCTTTTATTCAAACCTTTAATGGAAAGGGGGGATTTTCATGGTGCCACGGGTATAGACAAAGAATGTAATTATCATAGAATTATTTTATTAATATCCAAATATAAAAAGGAGTAAACAATGTTAACTCTCAGGAATAGACATACATATAAAATTATCACGAATTATAGAAACGATAATGGCCATCTAAAGCTATATAAATGCCTGTTGGACTCTACATGTTTTGCTATATTGCTTCTTCAGGAGATGTAAGGCAACATGATTCTAACATATCTACTTATCATCTATATCAGGGGTCTCCAAACTTTTAAAACAAAGGGCCAGTTTACTGTCCTTCGGGCTTCAGGGGGGCCGGACTGTGGCCCGCGTGAGTATAAAATGTCCTGGTATCAGTGGGAGTAAACACTGTCCCTTTATTGGTTTTAACAGGAGGAATAGTTTTCCATCAATGGTATCAGTGGGAGGAATGATGCCCCATCATTGGTCTTAGTAGGAAGAACCGTGCCCCTCGGGCTATATTTACGGCACGGGCTGCATGCACTCTGAATATTTTCTAAATTGTGCAAGTTTGGGAGATATTCACAGTACCTACAGGTAAGCTTTACTATAGGCTTTGCTGTAGGAACAAGTGGTAGAACAGAGTTTGCTTCCAGTTTAAGGACCAGTCAAACGTCCTGCTTCACAGTTGCTAACTTTAACAGCTTGGCTGTTGAAATACAAGTCCTAAGAGATCAGGATCTCTATTATTCCTGCTTAAAGCTAGGATATCAACCTTTCAGAAGATCCATTATCGCAAGGCTTGCTTCAGATGGTGCAAGTCAAGGAAGTATTCATCCTTGGCGATACATCGTCCTTTCTCCAGTCTGGGCTGAAGCAACATTTGGCCTTAAGCACCCTGAAGGGTCAAGTTTTAGCCTTGGCCATTCTCTTTTAGAAGCCTCTGGCCACTCATTCACTGGAAAGGCCTTTGTTCATAGGGTGGCTGCCCCGTTCATGCACTTGTCTCTTTCTGGAATCTAAACGTAGTTCTGTTAGCCTCTTTTTGAGCCTATTCGAGATACTCCCTTGGCCATCCTTACTCGAAAGGTTGTTTTTTTGGTCACTAGAACGTGAACAAGATAGGTCTCAAAACTGTCGACCTCTTCTTGTAAAGAGCATGTACTTGTTCTTCATAAAGACTATGTGGTTTTGAGGCCTTGGGACTCCTTTCTCCCCAAAGTGGTCTTCTCCCTTCCACCATAATCAGGAAATTAACCTGTCCCATTTGTCCAGCTCCAAAGCATCCCAAGGAGATCTATCCACACGTGCAGTGCGAGTTTCTTGGTCATTGCTTCCACCTGAATCTTGAATATTCTTTGTCCTCTCTGCAGGGTCTCATACAGGATTTTGTTGCATCTCATTCCATGATTTTAAAGTGAATTAGAAATGGTGGAACGAGATGGCAGATTCTCCGGAGGCTTATGCCTTGAAAGCCAGGATTGCTCCTTTACTCAACTCATTCAGTTGATACTTCTTAAACTTTTCACCATGAGGCGCAGGTTTCTCAGATTTACAAGGCCACCACCTGGTCTCCTGTTCATATGATTGTTAAGCTTTACCAGGTGGATGTTTAGGCCTCTGCTGACACCAGCTTTGTCTGCTTCAAGTCGCTCTGTCCGGAGTATCTAGTGCTCCTGTTGCTCATTCCAGCATCCAGGATTTTGGCTATGGCACTCTACTTGTCTGTCTGTCCACCTGCAGGCTGATTAATGTGATCAGTCTCTGGGTGGAAGCCAAGCCTGTTATAAGTCGGCTAAAACCTAATTTGGGTGCTTATGATAGAGTGATACTTGTGTTGTTTCTGATCATTGTCCCCGTCTGTCTGCCCTGCTCTGCTAGATTGGATTTCCCTGTTTATGACTTCGGACCAAATTTTGGACTATTGCTTGCCTGCCTTTACCTAGACTATCTCAGAACCACACTATCTGTCTGCTAACCACAAGTATCTATTTGCTTTGCTCAGTTCGCATCTGCCCTGGTGTGGTAGCCAGACACTATAGCATTATGTATAAGTCCTGGGGGCAACCGAGTACCGGTAGGCCTGCTTGCCTAATGGGAAAGGGGGCTGCTATAGGTAAAGAACACAGTAGCCAGCTAGTGTTTGACCACCTGCATTGGGGTAGATGTGACACGCTCTCCTGGGAAACTGAACCTTGGAAATCTGATTACGTTTTTTTGTGCTTTTTCTTTTTAAGTTTTAGGATGGAGTAAAGAAGCCCCAAAATCCCTGAGAGGTTCTAATTGTGGTCCATTCTGTTTGTGTGACAACTGTCTAAGAAGAGATTTCCCATAACTTTGGGGAGATTTCTTCTCAGTGTTATGCCTCCAGGAAAAGAAACGACTAATCCATATTGTTTCTGAAAGTAAAAAAAATATTTTGGCTTAAGATAAACCCTGATACAGACAAAACTGTAGACCTGAGAAGAGCCACCAGCTGACTCTTGGTGTCCTTGTTCCCAGGCATAATACACCTGACATGTCTACCCTGAAATTAATACAGCCTTCGGGAGGTGGGTACTGGCAATTTTCAGAGGTCTTAAATCTGAGATTCAAACTGTCCAGAAAGGTACACTAGATCAAGAGAAAATATAAATATTTGCTTCTTTTGTGCTTCTCAGACACAAGATTCTAAGGCGGGATCTGTGTTTGGCTGTAACAGAGTTTATGCATGTTTTCACCAAGCCGAAGATGTGTAAACTTTCTGAAAGTGTCTGACATCAGTCCAGCTGGATGGTAGAAGATCAAACTCTCTTCTCTCTGATATTTCCTGCAATTTCTTCTAAATTGGAAACACTGTTTACAGGGCAGTTTCCCATTGTGAATAGATGGGGAGATTTTGGCAGCCATTTGTGTAATAGATTAGGGATGCCAGTGGCCATTCTGAGATTCCCAGATGATAAAATGTAGAAGAAATTCTCACAACAGGCCCAATGTGAGAGTTCACAGCTGAGATATAAAGCTAGTCACTGCTGACTGCATCCTCGAGAATAGCAGGCAGTGATATATCAGCCCATTCATGGCTGTAACTGCATTACTCCCTTCCATTACGATTAATCGTTGGTGGTCCACTTGATGGTTTTACATGCTCCTAGCTCTGCTCTTTAACGCGATCCTTGGCTTTTTGGAATTCCGTATGTTTACCGCTCCTCCACCACTGCTGCCCATTGCGGGCGGTTTTAACCCTTTCTCGGGCGCTAGCGGGGGTAAAACCGCCCTGCTTGCGGCCGAAATGTGCGGCATATCCTCCCATAGCGTCGGCTGTAAAAATTGCAGAGACATGAATTTTACATCCCCTCCCCGGGATCACACTGCTGCCTTATACACACAATGCTCTGAGTCTCTTTACACCTCCCCCTGGATCCTACTGCTGCCTTATACACACAATGGCCTGGCTCTCTTTACCCCTCCCCCTGGATCACATTACTGCCTTATACACAAAATTATCTGGCTCTCTGCCCCCTTCACTCTGCATCACACTGCTGCCTTATACACACACAATTCTACGGGTCTCTGCCCCCCTCCTCCTGGATCACAATGCTGTGGCTCTCTTCACCCCCCCCCCTCCCCTGGATCCCATTGCTGCCTTATACACACAATGCTCCAGCTCTCTTCATCCCTCCCTCTGGATCACACTGCTGCCTCATACACACAATGCTCCAGCTCTCTTCACCCCTCCTCCTGGATCACATTACTGCCTTATACACACAATGATCTGGCTCTCTGCCCCCTCACTCTGCATCACACTGCTGCCTTATACACATATAATGCTCCGGGTCTCTTCCCCCTTCCTCCTGGATCATACTGCAGCCTTATACACACAATTCTCTGGCTCTCTGCCTCCCTCGCCCTGGATCACATTACTGCCTTATACACAAAATGCTCAGGCTCTCTGCCCCTGGATCACACTGCTGCCTTATACAGTATTGACTGTCAGCATGCGTTGACAACCACATTGGAAACCACACTAAGCGTTTTACATCGCCACAATGTAAATTTGCAGCAGAACCCCAGGGGACCACTGGTTGTTGACAGTTGACCTAAAGTATTGTATGAAATTCTGCTGTTACAAAAACATTTTTTTTTTTTTTTTTAAAAGTCAGCAGCTACAAACACTGTAGCTGATGACTTTTAATAAGGACACTTACCTGTCCAGGGAACATGGGAAAATACAAACCCCCCCCAGGCCGATTGTCCATCGGATCACGCACCGGTGCCACCATTCCAACTAAGGGAAACCAGCAGTGGAGCCTTGAGGCTTCACTGCCAGTTTCAAGACAAGAAAAGGAATGCAGTCACAACATCGAATAACTGGTAAGCTGCAATATATTACATTCTTGGTTTTGGGTTTAATACTAAGTCTAAACTCCAGGTACAAAAACTTTAAATATCTTCATCAATGGTCCCAAAGGATATAAATCTAGTTTGTGTGCACTAAATGCAAACCCCTTTTATTACCACATAAAGGAAGCAACAACATCATCGCTAATGTGCGCATATTCAGTGAAGAGATCAGAGCCATGAGTGGACCAAGGAGGTCCTCCAACACTACAGGCCTTCTACAAGACCAGTCACCCTCAGCTAGAAAAGAGCAATGCTGACCAGTCTTCATCACAGAACACTTCTGCACAGAGCCAAAGTGCAGGAGTTGTTTCAAGCTGGAATACTTTTAAAGATTGAAGTTCGACTTTACAAGCTTCTTTTATTTAGACAATATTTGTTTTCCTAGAGTTTGTTTTAAGCATCTGAAAAGCCGGAGCCCCCAGAAATGGGCTAAGGAAGCACCCCTGCCCATATCACTTGGTTCTGGAGACCGTCTTCTCACCTTAAAATAGTTGCTAGAAGTCTGACTTGTAGCCTAAATATCCATGCACATGCCTGCCTGACCATTAAAAGTACCCTTAATGGCAAATTAAGTGCTCTCATCCAACACCACTGACAGTTGTGGGCAGCGATTCAAGTGAACCTTTCCCTTCCTTCAAATATTTAAACAAAAGTAGTACCAAAATAATCCTTTCCAATAGCTTTTTAAAGCCTTATTCCAAAAAAAAAAACCTCTAACTCTTAGGCCCCGTACACACGACCGAACATGTCTGCTGAAACTGGTCCGCAGACCAGTTTCAGCGGACATGTTCGGTCGTCTGTACGTCCGACCGGACAATTTTCCGGCGGATCGGACAGGTTTCCAGCGGACAAATGTTTCTTAGCATGCTAAGAAACATGTCCGCTGGAAGCCTGTCCGTCGGACATGTTCAATCGTCTGTACAGACTCACTGGACATGTCCGCTCGGCCGAAAGCCCGTCACCGCGTATCGTGTCTGCGCGGATTTCTGTTTGATGGTGTGTACAACCATCAGACAGAAATCTCCGAGCGGACATGTCCGATGAAAACGGTCCGTCGGAAGTGCCCGCTCCATTGTCATGGCAACCAAGATAATCACTCACGCATGCTCAGTATGTACAGCTAGCAGCTCCGTACACTTCAGCCGTTGCCATTGTGATGGCAACCAAGATAATCACTGACGTCAACGTGCCAATTCCGGTTTCAGAATATCGCGATAACGAGCGGCAGCCATCCACACTGACTCCTGGGAATTCTGACACATAGTTCCCAGGAGACAGTGCGCCGCCGGATATGACGGGCATATCTGCAGGTGGCAGAGACCGGAAACTCCATTAGAAACTGGAATATAAAGGTAACCTTTAGGGGGGAAAAATGAATTTCCATTGCAAAAAGATTATGCTGCAAGAATGCTTATAATGATAAGTTATAAAATTGTGTGGAACTCCGTGATAAAACCCAGAAAGGGCCTTTTCTGGCCAATAAAGGCAATAGTACACACCTTGGGGTACCTACTCTTATATAGGAAGTTAATCATTAAACATGGTTCACTTTTAGACAGGACTGTGCCATACTGATATTCATTATATGATTTTAATTGGAGGAATCGCATTCAGAGGCCGACAAGGAACATAATCCATTCCAGGACAATGTGTTTCTGGAAATCAAAGTTAACTAGACATCTCTATCACCAGCTGAAATAAATCCAGAGCTCACATCTATCAGCAGCTCACCCCCGGCTCAATAAATCTAGAAACTCCAACTTCATCTATCACATGATTATTTTCTGGCATGAAAACTGGACTTTATGTAAACCGTAACCTGAATGGATCTTGGAAAAGGTTCTATCACTGGTTAATAATGTCCTCAGGTACAGCCTAACGTAAAGTAGCAGGAACTAAAGACAGCGGAAGGCATTTCTCTCTGTGATGTCATTGCTTGTAGGAAACAATTGCCAGGATGGTGTCGTACTGAACACGCTCAGAACATTCAGATGATGTAAACTGAGGTCACCTTTGGGCGTATGTCTTTGGCTTTATCTCGAATCTTCCCCAACATGCTGGAACTCGGGGCTGTGATGGAAGCCAGCGATCTTGAGGACTTCAACCTATTTTCAGAAGAGCCAGGGAGTACATAAACACCACTTTGCCTTCATGTTTCTCAAGGTAATTTAAAGTGCGGTACAGCTGCTATTTGTAGGATACAGACCCCTCCAGAACCAACATAAAGAATCTGGTATATTATAAACACAGGGCGCCAAGGCTTATTTTAAAGTGCAGTGCATGAAGTACAATGAGATTTAGGTTTGGTTCACACTGCTGCGACCCCAAAGTCATGCGACCTACGGTGCAACTTTGCATTGCCACTTGCTTGCACCTTCAATGTTTTGCAACTTTGGCAAATCAGAACAATACAGAGTGTGACACATAAAATTGAACGTACAAAACCCTCTGAAGTCGCAGCCAAAGGCCTCGTACACACGACCGAACATGTCTGCTGAAACTGGTCCGCAGACCAGTTTCAGCGGACATGTTCGGTCGTGTGTACGGCCGACCGGACAATTTTCCGGCGGATCGGACAGGTTTCCAGCGGACAAATGTTTCTTAGCATGCTAAGAAACATGTCCGCTGGAAGCCTGTCCGTCGGACATGTTCGGTCGTCTGTACGACTTACCGGACATGTCCGCTCGGCCGAAAGCCCTCGCATGCGTCAAAGTGATTCGACGCATGCGTGGAAGCATTGACCTTCCAGGGTCGCACACGTCATCGGCGCGGCCACGTCACCGCGCTGTCTGTCCGCGCGGATTTCGGTTTGATGGTGTGTACAACCATCAGACCGAAAATCTCCGAGCGGACATGTCCGATGAAAACGGTCGGCGGACCGTTTTCATCGGACTGTCCGCTCGTCTGTACGGGGCCAAAGTCTCAAAGATAAGACAAAAACGACTTCCTTGGGACTTTTGTTATTTTAAAATTGCGGTCTATGGTTACTCGCGTCGCAAGGAAGAAGCAGAAAAGTAGTGCTGGAACTATTTTTTTTGTCGCTGCGTCGAGTTGCAAGCTGACTTAAAGCTGGCCATACACTGATCAAAGACTCATCTGTTTGACTTCTGTTGAAGGGACAGATTGGAAATAGTTTCTCGATCCGCAGCTGCAGCTTTTGATCAGCGACACGTACAGCTGTCAGAATACAATGTCCAAAAGAAGAGTGGAGCGGCACCATTTGAGTGTAGTATATATGTAAACCAACTTAAATCACAAGGTAAGCAACTCAATTAGTAAGAACTTGAACAGTGCATATCAAGCCATAAATAATTCCCGCTGCATCGACCGGTCTAGTCCCGCTGTAGGTCCGTGCTGTAGCTGGCAAGGAGCCACGGATCCTGGTGCTCCCCGGCTGGTGGAAAGCTTCACACTGTAACAGCTCAGACAGGGTACCAGGGGTAGCAGCAGGGGAGCGTGGCACCTCCATTTAGCACATGTTGGAGGCTGCACATTGGATATCCCCCTGCTATACTTCATCTGTAAAAGATCTTTTGTAGGAACAGACATGCTCTGGACTGATGACTCAAAATGTGACTGTTGGCTGTTTGAGGGGGCAATTTGTTGGGGGAAGAACTGGAAAGCAGTACAATAATGAGCGTCTTCAGTCAACTGTGAAGCATGGTGGAGGTTCCTTACAAGTTTGGGGCTGCATTTCTTTTAATAGAGTTGAAAATTTGGAAATTTGATCAGGATCAATGCTGAGAAATACAGCCAAATACTTCTCCATCCTGCCATTGGCCCCAAATACTTCTCCATCCTGCTAGAATGGCCCAGCCAATCACCTGTCTAGAATCCAATAGGAAATCTATGGAAAGAACTAAAGATCAGAGTTCATAGAAGAGGCCCACAGAATCTTCAAGATTTGAAGACTGTTTTGTGGAAAAATGGGCCAAAATCACACCTGAGCAACGCGTGCGATTGGTTTCTCCATACAGGAGGCGTCTTGAAGCCATCATTACCAACAAAGGATTTTGTACGAAGTATTATTATTATTATTATACAGCATTTATATATAGTGACAACAGTTTGCACAGCACTTTACAACATAAGGATAGACAGCACAGTTACTATACAATTCAATACAGGAGGGATCAGAGGGCTCTGATCGTTACAGCTTACAATCTAGGATTTTAAATAAATTTAATTTAGCGTGTTCAATACTTTTTCCCTGTGTCATTCTATTTTAACTTAATTTCTGAACTTATTTGTTTTGGTTTCTTTGTATGAATTGCATGGGTTGTTACCGACATGTGATGACAATTTCATGTCAATAGCACGTTTAGAGATATATTTACTTATTTTACCCACTGTATATATATATATATATATATATATATATATATATATATATACAGTACAGACCAAAAGTTTGGACACACCTTCTCATTCAAAGAGTTTTCTTCATTTTCATGACTATGAAAATTGTAGATTCACACTGAAGGCATCAAAACTATAAATTAACACATGTGGAATTATACATAACAAAAAAGTGTGAAACAACTGAAAATATATTTCATATTCTAGGTTCTTCAAAGTAGCCACCTTTTGCAGCCGACACATCTCTAGACCTGGTAAGAGGAGACTGTGTGAATCAGGCCTTCATGGTAGAATATCTGCTAGGAAACCACTGCTAAAGAAAGGCAACAAGCAGAAGAGACTTGTTTGGGATAAAGAACACAAGGAATGGACATTAGACCAGTGGAAATCTGTGCTTTGGTCTGATGAGTCCAAACTTGAGATCTTTGGTTCCAACCCCCGTGTCCTTGTGCGACGCAGAAAAGGTGAACGGATGGACTCTTTGAATGAGAAGGTGTGTCCAAACTTTTGGTCTGTACTGTATATATATATATATATATATACACACACACACAGTATCTCACAAAAGTAAGTACATCCCGGTGGCCAAGACCATACAGCGGTTTAACAGGACAGGTTCCACTCAGTACAGGCCTAGCCATGGTCGTCCAAAAAAGTTGAGGTCACATGCTCAGCGTCATATCCAGAGGTTGTCTTTGGGAAATAGACGTATGAGTGCTGCCAGTATTGCTGCAGAGGTTGAAGGGGTGGGGGGTCAGCCTGTCAGTGCTCAGACCATACGCCGCACACTGAATCAAATTGGTCTGCATGGCTGTCGTCCCAGAAGGAAGCCTCTTCTAAAGACGATGCACAAGAAAGCCCACAAACTGTTTGATGAAGACAAGCAGACTAAGGACATGGATTACTGGAACCATGTCCTGTGGTCTGATGAGACCAAGATAAACTTATTTGGTTCAGATGGTGTCAAGTGTGTGTGGCGGCAACCAGGTGAGGAGTACAAAGACAAGTGTGACTTTCCTACAGTAAAGTATGGTGGTGGGAGTGTCATGGTCTGGGGGTGCATGAGTGCTGCCGGCACTGGGGAGCTACAGATCATTGAGGGAACCATGAATGGCAACATGTACTGTGACATACTGAAGCAGAGCATGATCCCCTCCCTTCAGAGACTTGGCCGCAGGGCAGTATTCCAACATGATAACAACCCCAAACACACCTCCAAGACGACCACTACCTTACTAAAGAAGCTGAGGGTAAAGGTGATGGGCTGGCCAAGCATGTCTCCAGAACTAAACCCTATTGAGCATCTGTGGGGCATCATCAAAACGGAAAGTGGAGGAGCGCAAGGTCTCTAACATCCACCAGCTCCGTGATGTCGTCATGGAGGAGTGGAAAAGGACTCCAGTGGCAACCTGTGAAGCTCTGGTGACCTCCATGCCCAAGAGGGTTCAGGCAGTGCTGGAAAATAATGGTGGCCACACAAAATATTGACACTTTGAGCCCAATTAGGACATTTTCACTTAGGGGTGTACTCACTTTTGTTGCCAGCGGTTTAGACATTAATGGCTGTGTGTTGAGTTATTTTGAGGGGGACAACAAATTGACACTGTTATACAAGCTGTACACTCACTACACAACATTGTAGCAAAGTGTAATTTCTTCAGTGTTGTCACATGAAAAGATATAATTATTTACAAAAATGGGAGGGGTGTACTCACTTTTGTGAGATAGTGTGTGTGTGTGTGTGTGTGTGTGTGTGTATGTATATATATATATATATATATATATATATATATACATGCAACTTAAACCTCATCAGAACTATAAAGACTTTTTCTTGGTTCAGAAAATGTGGTGTTGATCAACTTTTTGTGCTTTCTTCCTGGACCTGATAAATAGCTATTTTATGAGCAAAGTTTATGGGTGTGATGAAGCGCGCAGCATAACATACCCTGCTGAATGGGGGCACGCAGTTAAAATCTGCCAGTCTTCCTGGCACCTCAGTGGCTCGCAAGTCTCCAGTGATCCGTATCGGTGACTTATCAGCGCAGTGTCTACAATTAGGCAGTTAGGGAGAGCCAGTGTTAACGTGATGTCTCGCTTCCTGTTAGTCTAAAAGAGCCATGTTCAAAGAGCAATGCGTTTTTTCCCTCCATCTGCACTCAATCATGGAGCATCTGCTTCCCATTCCAACATTTAAAGAGGTTTTTTTTTTCTTTCGTAACCTCCTGCCTGGGTGTTAATTTTACACACACACAGCTCAAGGTATATACATATCGCTGGGACTGTATATATTTGGTAGACCTGGGCTTTGCCATTCCCAGTGCCTGTTGTTTGACGAACCGTGTGAACATGGCACTGATAGGCAACTGGCGTTGGATTGAAGAGAATTTCCTGGCGGTTCATGGGAAATTTTGCTGAAACTGGAGACGGTTGGGAACAAGGTTGCTCAATTATGACTTTTCACTATTCTGTTGACTTTTAACTTTCTACAGAAAAACAACAAAAAACGGTATATTGCTCAAGAATGTTCAGACATGTTAGTCAGTCCTGTGTCATATTAACATTTCCAAAACCATGCAATATCCTCTACAGGATGAGAAGCCTGTGAATCAAAAATTAAGTTATGATGCTAGGCACTGGGATGGTAATTGTAGGAAGTTCTTGATGAAGAGGCTGCACCAAGCAGCGGAATGAGATACTAACATGACAGGTAATCGGCAAAGTATTCAAAGCAGGGCTGGACAAATTCTAGTCGCTGGGTCACCGTGATGACGTAAAAAAAGTCCCCAGACCACCGAAATGTCCTGTCTACAAGAGCACCCAACTCAGGCCTACTTTCCAGATGGGTAACCAGCCATGAAGCAGGCTAGGTAACTGTAAATATGAGTAATGTGAAGTGTATGCATTGAGGGGGGGGGGGGGGGGGGGTCAGTTACTTTTTCACATAGGGCCTACATCCCAGGGAATCTCCACAGTCTCTTTGGCTTGTAGTGTAATGTAATGAGAGTTGAAGTTGTAGGGCCACATCACTGCTAAGAGGTACAGATGTACCGTATTTATCGCGGTATAACGCGCTCCCGCGTATACCGCGCACCCCTAAAGTTGCCCCGAATCCTGTGGAAAAAAAGTTTTTTTTGTACTTACAGTTTTGGTGTCTTACGTGGCGTCCATCGGCGGCCTCGTCGGGTCCGGCGTCCGTCTGCGGCTTCGGGTGTCCTCTTCGTCGGGTCCGGCGTCCTTCTGCGGCTTCGGGTGTCCTCTTCGTCAGTTCCGGCGTCCGTCTGCGGCTTCGGGTGTCCTCTTCGTCGGGTCCGGCGTCCGTCTGCGGCGTCCTCCCCGCTCGTTTCCCGCGCCAAGTTTGAATTCTGCGCCGACATATACAGAGCGCAGTACACTCGTGTATTGTCGGCAATGCTCGGCTACCCGCGCTGACATCCTGTACGTCCAGGACGTCAGCGCGGGAGGAGCCGAGACTGCCCGACAATACACGAGTGTACTGCGCTCGGTATATGTCGGCGCAGTATTCAAACTCGGCGCGGGAAAGCGGGTATCGGCGTATACCGCGCACCCACGATTTTGCCCTGATTTTCAGGGCAAAAAAGTGCGCGGTATACGTCGATAAATACGGTAACTTTATTCCATTAAAAATCAAGGGTTAATATCCAAAAGATTAGCCAATGAGTTTCGGGGGTCCAAACAAGCTACTGATAAGGCCCGTGCTTATAATTTACCGTAGAAAAACAATAAAGGGGGCTCCTGGACTGCCAAAACGCGTTGGATACTCTTTTGGATTGTACTCCTGACTTGTAATGAAATAAAGTTTTATCTGGACCTCTTAGCAGTGCTGTGGCCTTACAATTTATTGTACAAAGGGTTTTATTGAAATTCCAGATCAAAAGAACAATACAGAAACGTTGGCGGATACATGATGGAGAAATGATTATAAAAACTTCAAAAACCAAGGCGATTAATCCAAAGCACATAAATGTAAACAGGCCCTTGGAAGTCCAAGGGGTATCCCATGGGATCTGCAAGAGGTTGTCATCAGCTTGTAAGTCCAGGTGTAGTGGAAGCACGGTGGGCTAGGTTTAGGTGCTGGTGGTGTTGCAAAGCCAAATATAAAAGCGATATTGAGAGGTAAATACAAAACATAACAGTTCAAAAAGAGAGGGGAAAAAAGAAGAAAAAGACTGAAAAAGACAGGTAGTATATACCATTATCCAAAATAAGTATTTTCTCTGTGGCCCTACAATTTCAATACATGACACTACAAGTCAAGGAGACTGTGGAGATCCCCTGGGATGTAGGCCCTATGTGAAAAAGTAATTGCCCCCCCCCCCCTTCTCCCCTGCTAAATCATTAATGAACTGCGATTAACCACATTTTTGGAAAGCTGAGTTAAATTTCACTTGCCACATCCAGGCCTGATTACTGCCAGACCTGTCGAATCAAGAAATCACTTGAATAGAAGCTGTCTGACAAAGTGAAGCAGGCTAAAAGATCTCAAAAAGCAACACACCATGCCGTGATATAAAGAAATTAAAGTGCAGATGATAAACGGAGTAATTGACATGTATCAGTCTGGAAAGCATTACAAAGCCATTTCTAATGCCGCGTACACACGATCGGACATTCCGACAGCAAAACCGTGGATTTTTTTCCGAAGGATGTTGGCTCAAACCTGTCTTGCATACACACGGTTGCACAAATGTCGTTGGGAATTTACGATCGCCAAGAACGCGGTCACGTACAACACGTATGACGGCACTATTAACTATTTGAGGCCCGCGCTATAGCCGAATTATGGCTTCAGCGCGGACCTGAAAATCCAGCAGGACGTCAATTGACGTCCGCCCATTTCCTCGTTCCCTGCGCGCACTCCCGAGCGCGCAGCAGGGAAACACTGTTCTGGCTGTGTCCCTTGGACACAGCCAATCACAGATCCCCGTGAACGGCCAATCGGAGTGGCCGTTTGGTATGCGATCTGTGCGGCCAATGAGAGATGATCTCAAATGTAAACATATGAGATCATCTCTCTCATTGCCGGCTCACACAGAGACAGCGTCCTGTCAGGGAGAGAGGAGACCGATCTGTGTCCCTTGTACATAGAGACACAGATCGGTCACCTCCTCCAGTCAGTCCCCTTCCCCCACAGTTAGAACACTAT
Source organism: Rana temporaria (assembly GCF_905171775.1). Lineage (NCBI taxonomy): Eukaryota > Metazoa > Chordata > Amphibia > Anura > Ranidae > Rana > Rana temporaria. Next base: position 11,645,947 of record NC_053500.1, on the reverse strand, counting down.
TCAGGGTACACATTTAACCCCTTCCTCACCCCCTAGTGTTAACCCATTCAATGCCAGTCACATTTATACAGTAATTAGTGCATATTTATAGCACTGATCGCAGTATAAATGTGAATGGTGCCAAAAATGTGTCAAAATTGTCCGATGTGTCCGCCATAATGTCGCAGTCCCAATAAAAAAAACGCAGATCGCCGCCATTACTAGTAAAAAAAAATAATAAAAAATAATAATTCTGTCCCCTATTTTGTAGGCGCTATAACTTTTGCGTAAACCAGTCGCTGATTGCGATTTTTTTTTTTACCAAAAATATGTAGAAGAATACGTATCGGCCTAGACTGAGAATTTTTTTTTTTTTTTTTTTTTTAAATTGGGCTATTTATTATAGCAACAAGTAAAAAATATTGTATTTTTTTTTTCAAAAGTGTCGCTCTTTTTTGTTTATAGCGCAAAAAATAAAAACCGCAGATGTGATCAAATACCACCAAAAGAAAGCTCTATTTGTGGGGAAAAAAGGACGTCAATGTTTCCATGTCGCACGACTGCACAATTGTCAGTTAAAGCGACCAGGTGCCGGAAGCTGAAATTTCACCTGGGCAGGAGGGGGTATATGTGCCCAGTAAGCAAGTGGTTAAAGGGAAGTTCGATACCAGTCGTGTTAGTAGAAGTTTGGTGAGAGACGATTCGCACTTTTCAGCCTCATGCTTTTCAGTCCGTTACAGCGTGACGAATGTGCCATCTCCATTACGAACGCTAGTTTTACCAGACCGAGCGATTCCGTCTCGTACTTGATTCAGAGAATGCGTGGAATTTTGTGCGTCGGAATTGGCTACATACAATCAGAATTTACAAGAACGGATTTTGTTGTCGGAAAGTCGCCAGTTAAAGTAGCGCAGTGCCGAATAGCAAAATATGGACTGGTCATGAAGGGGGTAAAACCTTCCGGAAGCTGAAGTGGATAAAGAAAACGAATGCAGCCACCATATCTCATGATTGGTAAGCTAAAATATATTGTTTTTTGGGGTCAATACCGCTTTAACAGACCAAAAGTGAGCAATTACGTTCCTTGTTGCGATTTATCATGCACTTCAAATAATTTCTTGCTATTTTATTCAATTAATTTCCTTGAACTCGGTAGAAACAGAATGCACCGAAGATAAGCAAACTTCTGATACCACATCCTGCCGAGTACACACTGTTCCCTCCTTTCTTACCTACAGGAACAAAAAAATGACCCAGTGTACCATTAAATGTGATTTATAACCGGCTCCACTTCTGAAAATTGTTTCTGTAATGTTGCTTAATTATTAGAGGATAACAAAGCAAACTTTAATGGGGATCTGGAGGGAAAGAAAGCAACAGGACTATAAACAGAATCCAGTGAAAAGCACTCTGCACAATCAATACAATTAGTAAAAAATGCACTATATTTAGTGACTAGTAACCGCAGCTCTTAAATGAATCACAGGCCCCTTTCCAAGCCGGGGCGGCAGAGCCAAAATAAATAAATAGGTCTTCGATTTGCGACTTGTAATAAAGTTTTGGCCAAGCTCTGTGAGAGCAGTAATGGCTCCTCTTACATGCTTGCTGAACGAAGATGGATATAAACCACATTGTGTGCAATGGAATCCATTGTAAAGACGCTGAGCGCGCTTCTGGAAATCTCTGTAAAAGCTCTCTATAGTCTAAGCGTTGTTGTGGGTCAAGTAAAAGAAAAGGCTTCGTGACCCTTGTTTTCCTAAAGTTGTTCTGTTTGAGGCCTGGTTCACAGTGTTTTTTTGTGCGTTTTGGAATGCACAAAGACTCATGTGCGATAAAAATACAATGAATCCAATGAGCTCCTTCAGAACTGTGCGCCATATTGCGTTGTGTTGGTAAAAATGAGGCACGTCCAATTTTCTGTGCATTTTCTTGCGCTGTGATGCCCAACAGAATAATAAAATCACATGTGATATGTACTGCAATGCAAATTAACCACTTGAGAGCTGCGCTCTAGACGAAAGACGTCCACAGCGCGGCTCTCAACTGCCGGGTGGACGTCCCTGGACGTCCTTTTATGTGCACTGTGCCCGGCGCATTGCTGAAAAGCCGATGCGCGTGCCTGCCGGCCGCGATGCCCGCCAGGTACCCGCGATCGGCGGTGACAGCAGGGACGTGGAGCTCTGTGACTGGCCGGAGCTGCGTGACGTCACTCTTGCACATTGCTAGTGAAGAAACTTGCTAGTAAAGCGCATGAGCCGATGACGTCGGCGCAAGTGTATATTTACAGTACCTACAGGTAAGCCTTATTATAGGCTTACCTATAGGTACAAGTGGTGTAACTGGAAGGAAGCCATACAAATCTATTAACGGGAAACACGCTACAAGTGTCAGCCCTTCCCAAAGTCAAAGTGAACAATATAAGGGTCACTGGTGAAGAGAACAACAAGAGATACAAGGTGAGAAAGACTGAGTACTCTTGGCACAGCTGTGCATTGGTCACTACTTTCTCCCTCAACTTACAAGGAGCAATCCTAGAATTCTGGGCAGGCTCTATGGGCCAGATTCAGAAAGATCAGCGGATCTTTCTGCTGGCGTAACGTATCTTATTTACGTTACGCCGCCGCAAGTTTTTCAGGCAAGTGCTTTATTCACAAAGCACTTGCCTGTAAAGTTGCGGCGGCGTAGCGTAAATCACCCGGCGGAATTCAAATTCGGAGGGTAGGGGGCGTGTATCATTTAAATGATGCGCGTCCCCGCACCGAACGAACTGCGCATGCGCCGGCCGCGACTGAATCCCAGTGCGCATGCGCCAAATGACGTCGGCAAATCGTCATGCTTTCGACGTGAACGTAAATTACGTCCATCCGTATTCGCGAACGACTTACGCAAACGACGTAAAAAATTCAAAACTCGGCGCGGGAACGACGGCCATACTTAACATTAGCTACGCCTCATATAGCAGGGGTAACTATACGCCGGAAAAAGCCGAACGCAAACGACGTAAAAAAAAGCGCCGGGCAGTCGTTCGTTTCTGAGTCGGCGTAAATCCTCATTTGCATATTCCTCGCGTAAAAATACGGAAGCGCCACCTAGCGGCCAGCGTGATATTGCAGCCTAAGATACGACGGTGTAAGTCACTAACACCTGTCGGATCTTGGGGATATCTATGCGTAACCTGATTCTATGAATCAGGCGCATAGATACGACGGCCGGACTCAGAGATACGACGGCGTATCTTCTATCTGAATCTACCCCTACATCTACATTTCCATGTAAATGCTTCACTAACCAAGAAAGAGAAAGAGCATCGGCAGTACAGAAATCAGAGGGAAAATGCTGGATAGGTGCAATCATAGACTTCAGAACTCTGCAGTCTTCCGTAATGAACTACAAGTCACAGCAGATTCCTTACAGTTCCCAAAGGGCCTATGGTGCCCATGTGTAAACACTCTCCATATCCACAGTCCAAACATTCAGGTCACTGTACAAAAACACAAGCATGCCATTATTACCACTGATCTTAAAGTGGAAGTCCATGCAAAATCTCTGCATCTATAGACAACAGGGATCTAACACTAACCTCTCTATCCCTGTAAAGAAAAAAAAACGAGTATTCATACCTTTTTGTAAGCCGATCTGACCGGCTCTGACTCGATCTCCAGCGCCGGAAGCTCTGCAGAGGACACGGGCGACAACGGCTGTAAAATGAATGGGAAGTGACATCACCCATAGAGTTACTATGGTGCTTCCACCTCCACAGAGAAGCTGCAGCTGACAGCTCAGCGTGGGATCCGGCCGGAGCGGGTCAGATCGGCTTCCAAAAAGGTACGTTAACCCCGTTATTTTCTTTACAGGGATAGAGAGGTTAGTGTTAGATCCCTCTATCTATAGATGCAGGAAATTAAAAATTTAGAACCTGCTCTATTTTTTCTCGGCGTTCTATTTCACGTCGTGAAAAACGTTTGTGTGTAAGCTTTAACGACGGGGAAAAAACGTGCATGCTCAGAAGCAAGTTATGAGACGGGAGCACTTGTTCTGGTAAAACTAGCATTTGTAATGGAGATAGCACATTTGTCACGCTGTAACAGACTGAAAAGCACGAATCGTCTCTCACCAAACTTTTACTAACACGAAATCAGCAAAAGCAGCCCAAAGGGTGGCGCCATCTGAACGGAACTTCCCCTTTATAGTGCCGTCGTACTCGTTGTACGTCACCGCGCTTTGCTCGAGCATTTTTTTCACGATCGTGTGTAGGCAAGGCAGGCTTAACAAGAATCACGTAGAGAAAAACGTTGTTTTTTTCCATGACATTAAAAACGGTTGTGTGTACGCGGCATTACAGCAGAAAAACATCCAAAAACATCGAGATGTGAACGGAGCCTTAGTGCTCTGGACTGAGACAAATACACACTATAGAGGGATGTGCTTTGTTTATATTTCATGTCTGATGTTTACAACCACATTAAAGGAGTTGTAAAGGTTCGTTTTTATTTTCTAAATAGGTTACTTTAAAGGGGTGTTCCAGTCATTTTTAATGTTTATTAAAAGTCAGCAGCTACAAAAAGTGTAGCTGCTGGCTTTTAATAAACATACACTCACCTGCTCCACGTTCCAGCGACGCGCCGTCCGGGGCACCGCTCCTCTCCCCCCCTCTCAGGCCGGCGTCTTCATTCTAAGTGTGGGCACCCGGCCGTGACAGCTTTCAGCTTCACAGCCGGCACCCACTGCGCATGCGCGAGCGGCACTGCGCCATCCAATTGGGTGTCCCAGGCGATCGCCTACAGGGAGGGGCTGCCAAAAGGCGATATGACGTATCGCCTTAGCAGCCCCTCGGCGGAAGGAGGAAGTGGGACAGGAAGTCCCACTCCTCCTGAAGCCCCCACTCCCCCCCCCTAAAAAATTTACATGCCAAATGTGGCATGTAAGGGGGGCGAGGAGTGGATTAAGCGGAAGTTCCACTTTTGGGTGGAACTCCGCTTTAAGCTAGAGCATTGTTAGTTCACTCATATTATCCTTCGATTTCCCTTCTAAATATTTTTTTCTTTGTTTTCTTTGTCTGAATTTCTCACTTCCTGTTCCTCCTCAGTAAGGTTTTCAGTAAGCTGTTCTAAATGACTTACTGAGGAGAAACAGGAAGTGAGAAATTCAAACAAAGAAAAAAACATTTAGAAGGGAAATGGAAGGAAAAGGTAAGTGAACCAACAATGCACTAGCTTAAAGGAACCTATTTAGAAAATAAAAGACGAACCTTTACAACCCCTTTAAGTCAATCCCACATGCAATGCAGACAATTCCAAAACAGCAAGCAACATCTCAGGGTGTAGAAGCTTATTTAATATACCAAGATGGCTATAGGAGGACAGTGGGAAATACACTTCTGCAGAAAAAAAAAAAAAAAAAAGCCAGGCTTCCTTAGGCTTGCATGACACTTTCTCATGTCATATCAACCAGCATAGCTGGCGGCAGCTTTCTCAGTGTTGGCGTAGCAAGTTCTTCTTTTCCTCACGCACTGTTGGCGGGTTTCCTAAGAGGCTTTAAGATTTTTACAACTACAGAGAAAATGTACTTGGCTCATCAGCAGTGAGTGAGATGACAATGTAATAACAGCGGGCCTTTAATTCATTAGGGGGGACGGGTCTGTACAATATTAAAACTCCGGCTGCACATTCTGAAATTGGAAGCTAAAGCTGCTCAGGGGTGGAAGGGATCCAGTTCCAGAGCCTCTGGACACTTTCCAAGATGGCTTGTTAAAAGTGGACGGACGCAGCGATAAGGGACGGTCAGCGGAACACTGAGTCCTCCCTGAGATATGGCTGGCGAGATAGCGGATGAGCAATGACACCTTACATGTCAAAATATGCAGCATGTACCGCACATCCCGCCAGCTATGGAACTTCTCAAAACCCAGATCCGCAGGGAGCTCAGAGGATTTCTAAACTGCAGAATTATTGTGGGAAGATCTAATAAGTCATACAGTGCCAGTAAGACCTTTCTCGTCAGTTTACGTTTAACCTCTTCCCTTCCTACGGGAGGCAATGCATCCATTTAATAACATTCCCTTGCATTGTAATTGGTTGTGTTATTCTCAATAAAAAAACTTTTGATTTAAAAAAAAAAATAACATTCCCTTTCCAATGTCACATTTGCAAAACCGCTGAAAGTATTGTGAGGGTGCTGCGATAGCCCTGCATAGGGATCAATTAAGGCAGCACTGCTCTAAGAATTAACACCAGATCTGATTGGTCTGTAAAGGTTAAAGAAGAATTCCAGGCATGGTATATTTTTACATAGTTACATTGGTCCACCTTGAATATGTATATACCATACCTGACCGATGCACCTGGAAGCTGGAAATCACTGAAGCAGATACTGCTACTCCAGTGATCTGCACTAGCTTCCGGGTCCTGTGCCGAGAGGCTGCTCTACTGCATTGTGAACACAGGAGGTCAGCAGTTCAGCAAAGGCACCATTCAGGAAAGAAGAATACAAAACATGGAGATAAATGGACAGCCGCACTCCAGGGAAACTTAAAGTAATCTTTTATTCATAAAAACGGGACATGCAAATCCAAAAAATACAGTCACAAGAAGGGACAGCCGACGCGTTTTGCACACTGTTAGTGCTTAGCCATGACTAAGCACTAACAGTGTGCGAAACGCGTCGGCTGTCCCTTCTTGTGACTGTATTTTTTGGATTTGCCTGTCCCGTTTTTATGAATAAAAGACTACTTCTTTAAGTTTCCCTGGAGTGCGGCTGTCCATTTATCTCCATTTTTTGTATCCTGCCTTGTGCATTGCCAGCACCTTGGACTCCTGAGAGGCTCCTCTAATTGTCTGCAGAGATCCACCTGGAGCGGTGATCCCTCTTTCCCTCATTCAGGAAAGAAGTCCCCCGCCTTGGACAAAACGCGCATAAGGGCATGACATCATCCTGCGGCCATCTTGGAAGTGAGCTAGCTGTATGACAGCTGTTGTTTGTACACGTGTGTTCGAGTTAGCGCTGGCTGTAGTGCTACACTTGTAAGTGCAATACCTATATCTTTTTATTCTATTACATCTTTTAAACGAAGAGAGACAGAACAACAAAAATATCCAGAAAAACGCATTTAAAAAAAGTTATGAATTGATTTGCATTTTAATGAGTGAAATACGTTTTTGACCCCTTCGTAAAACATGACCTAGTACTTGGTGACAAAACCCTTGTTGGCAATCACAGAGGTCAAAGGTTTCTTGTAGTTGGCCACCAGGTTTTGCAGGGGGGGGGGGGCAGATGATACTACTGTGGGGGTTGTTTGAAGGGGGGGGCAGATGATACTACTGTGGGGGTTGTTGTGAAGGGGGGCAAATGATACTACTGTGGGGGTTGTTGTGAAGGGGGACACATGATACTACTGTGGGGGTTGTTGTGAAGTGGAGCAAAGGATACTACTATGGGGGTTGTTGTGAAGGGGGGCAAAGGATACTACTATGGGGGTTGTTGTGAAGGGGGCAAAGGATACTGCTATGGGGGTTGTTGTGAAGGGGGGAAAAGGATACTACTATGGGGGTTGTTGTGAAGGGGGGCAAAGGATACTACTATGGGGGTTGTTGTGAAGGGGGGCAAAGGATACTACTATGGGGGTTGTTGTGAAGGGGGGCAAATTATACTACTGTGGGGGTTGTTGTGAAGGGGGGCAAAGGATACTACTGTGGGGGTTGTTGTGAAGGGGGGCAAATGATACTACTATGGGGGTTGTTGTGAGGGGGGGCAAAGGATACTACTATGGGGGTTGTTGTGAAGGGGGCAGAGGATACTACTATTGGGGTTGTTGTGAGGGGGGGCAAAGGATACTACTATGGGGGTTGTTGTGAAGGGAGCAAAGGATACTACTGTGGGGGTTGTTGTGAAGGGGGCAAAGGATACTGCTATGGGGGTTGTTGTGAAGGGGGGAAAAGGATACTACTATGGGGGTTGTTGTGAAGGGGGGCAAAGGATACTACTATGGGGGTTGTTGTGAAGGGGGGCAAAGGATACTACTATGGGGGTTGTTGTGAAGGGGGGCAAATTATACTACTGTGGGGGTTGTTGTGAAGGGGGGCAAAGGATACTACTGTGGGGGTTGTTGTGAAGGGGGGCAAATGATACTACTATGGGGGTTGTTGTGAGGGGGGGCAAAGGATACTACTATGGGGGTTGTTGTGAAGGGGGCAGAGGATACTACTATTGGGGTTGTTGTGAGGGGGGGCAGAGGATACTACTATGGGGGTTGTTGTGAAGGGGGCAGAGGATACTAATGTGGGGGTTGTTGTGAAGGGGGGCAAAGGATACTATTGTGGGGGTTGTTGCAAAGGGGGGCAAGAAGCATAGCGGGCGCGGTGTACAGAGGCAGAACGGGGAACTGCCTATGTAAACAAGCCGATTCCCCGTTCTGCCTAATGACATGTCAGAGATCTTCTGTTCCCAGTCACCCCCCCCCCCTACAGTTAGGACACACCCAGGGAACACACTTAACCCTTTGATCGCCCGCTGGTGTCATTTTTACATTGATCAGTGCCCTTTTATAGCACTGATCCCCACCATTACCAGTAAAAAACAATAAAAAAAAGTCCCTAAATCAATCCGTTTTTACCAAAAATATGTAGAATACATATTGGCCTAAACTGATGAATGCATTTGTTTTTTATGTATTTTTGGGGGATATGTATTATAGCAGAAAGTAAAAAAATAAATGTTTTTCTTTCAAACTTTTTTTTGTTTATAGCGCAAAAAATAAAAACCGCAGAGGTGATCAAATACCACCAAAAGAAAGCTCTATTTGTGGGTAAAAAAAGGACGCCAATTTTGTTTTTCGGTAAAACGGCGCATTAATTGTCAGTTGAAGCGACGCAGTGCCATATCGCAAAAAATGGCCAGGTCATTAAGGGGGAAAATCCTTCCGGGGCCGAAGTGGTTAAATGAGACATTAATATTTAGTACTATGCAGTCAATCATTTTAATCTTCTCTTTGACATTCTTCTGAAGGATCACTATTAGATGATTTAAAGGCATTAGTAAGAAGATGGCTGGAGGGTGGAATGTCAATTGCCTGACTGCCGTGTCACCTTCTCCAATCACGGCTCCCGCTAATCCTCCAAACACCTCTCAGGAAAACACGTAGGTGAAATATGTTTCTCGTTCAGATGTCTTGAGAATTAGCAAACACGCATGTACTGTATGGCACCAGAAGAACTATGAGACATTATCAGCCACATTGTACAGCACTCACACATGGCTCTATGTAATTGCCTGCCTCTCTCCGGACACTTGGCTTATTTGGAAATATTCTTTTTTTTTTTTCGTGTCAGCGATCTGGGCATGCTTTTATCTTGCATTCTCTTCACTTGAGGCTTTACATTTGACAGCTTATTTCCTTTCCCAGAGAGGCAGCCAGAACTGCATCAAAACATATTGTATATGCGAGTTGAGAGGTTGAAAGGCGGAGAGCGAGCCTACGCGGGGGAATGTGACAGGAAACACTGGGTGACGGAGTGACAGGTGCGAGGGACAGGACAATCATACGCAGACCTCTACACAGGGTGATTTCTCCTACAGATATACATAATATACCTCCTACCCAACAATACACACAAATCTCAAAGCCTGAGCAATTAAAAGGGGACATTAAAGTGTATGCCTGGGCAAAAAAAGAACACAAACAAACAATGCAATACTTCTCGGCAATACTGCAAAGCAGTTTGACCATGTTTTATCTTTTTATCAATGTTGCAGGAACAGAAATATACCGACTGGTTCTGCCAGAAATCCAATGAGCTCCTAACTTTGCGTAGAGAGCTGCCAACGCTGCCTCTGCTGCACTCCTCCTATGCAGTATTGTCAGCCCTACTGAGCTCTCTCCTTCTCGATTACAGACCTGACTAGGTATGCACCGATACCAGTTTTTTATCGGCAAGTTGGGGTACCGATACTTTCAGTTAGGGTTGTCCCGATTACACTTTTTTAAGACCGAGTACAAGTACCAATACTTTTTTCAAGTACTCGCCGATACCGATACTTTTTTTTATGTCATGTGACAGTTTGACTGATGGGCACTGATAGGTGGCACTTATGGGCACTGAAAGGCAGCAATAAATGACATGAGAGGAAAGGATTTATTTTAAAATGCTATGCTGCGACGTCCATCCTGGTACACCCTGCACTCAGCCGCAGCAGTCATCTTTTTACACCCAGCCTGAACTATATGGGCTGGGTGTAACAAGATGTCCGCTGCTGGCTTACTGCGGCCAACTGCAAGGTGTACCAAGATGGGCGTTGGGATGTTCAACCGCTGACGGAAACCGAATGTGACGGGGCCAGTCACCGATCCTGATGCAGCTGCGCCCTGCACCCATAGGCGTGCGCTAGGGGTGTGCCAGGTGTGCCTGGGCACACCCTAATCCTGGGGTTGGCAACCTGTCAATGGTGGGCAAGTGACAGGTAAATCGCTATCCTAACTTGCCGACCCTCAGAACCTGGACAAGAGAGGTTGCACGGGTGAAATATAGTGATACCGATCTGTCTTTTCCTCCTGCAGCAGCTGAAAGTAGGCTTCTCCTCCTCTTCCTATTGTCAACATTCAGCTGCCACAGGAGGAAAAAATAGGGGATCAGTACTAATATATGCCACCCCTCCTTTCCCTGTTCCTCTTCCTTCTGTTGCCCGGGTCCCCCATGTGCTCCCTTGCTCTCCCTTCCTCCCACTGCTTCAGGATAGGGAGCGGGGAAGAGTCCAGTAAATATGTCAAGTGCATATATGTTAGAGTTTGGGATGCACACCAATGCCTGCACCCCTGCCAGCTTACCTAGCTAGTTTCACTGCATATGAGGACTCGCTCTCCGCTGACTCCGCCCCTGCCCTCTCAGCCTCTGACTCCGCCCACCTCTCCCAGGAATCGGATAGGTCATCGAGAGCATTTGTGCGAGTACAAGAACTCGCGCAAATGGTCGGTATCGGTACCGATACTAGTATCAATATTGGGACAACCCTCAATAAGTATAAATTGCACTGCAAAGAATCTCTTGCGATTTCTCCCACCGCTCCTGTGTGTGTGAACCCAGTAAAGAAAGTGAAGCGCCGTGTATAACATTTTAATAAAGCTGCCTATTTCTGCACTACATGGCGCTTCACTTTCTTTACTGGGTTCACACACACACAGGAGCGGTGGGGGAACTGGCATGCGATTCAGACAGGAATCGCATTGCATTTCTGTTCAAATCGCAATGTGATTCTTTGCAATGTGATTTGAGCCCATTAATTTTGTATGGACGCAAATTGCACAGCAAAGTATCGGTTTCTGGAAAAATTGTCACGAGTACGAGAAATCGTGCAAATACTCAGTATGGGCACCGATACCGGTATTGGTGCATCCCTAGACCCCACCCCCTTTCATGTTATGGAAAGAAGCGAGAGGGAGGAGATCTGTAGTCCAGCAGGAGAGAACTGTGCAGGGCTATCAACAATGCTTAAAATTTCAGTGCAGCAGAGGCAGCACGGTCAGCCCAATAGAGGAAGGGGAGCTCTATAGAATTTCAGGCAGATCAGGTAATGTTTAATACTTTTTGAAAAGACAACGAGGAAATTGGCAAATATGTACTGCATGTGTTTTTTTTTATATTTTGCCAGGACATGCATTTCAAGCCTAAATACAACCAACAAGGGACAAATGGTAACATTCACACACAATTGAAACTTATATTCCACTGGCTTTAAGTTATTTATGTATTTTGTTTAAAGGGGGAAAACAGTAAAAAAAAATAAAGTATTAGGGTGCAATGACAAATAGACCTGGGAATACTTTGCCAGAAGTAGTGAGTGTGTTATATATTTTTTTAGTTATTGTTTTGTTATAATTTATTTAACTACTTTTTTTTTTTTTATATATATATATATATATATATATATACTTTCAACAAAGCAGTACAATGTTACCATATGCAGTTGATCAGGATTATTATTATTTTATATACTACAGTAGCTTATTTCAGTAATAATCACTGTAAATGCAATATTTTTTACGCTGTGAATCGCATCCACTCATGTGCAATTGTGCACCATTGTGATAGCTGTGATTGGCCATAGCCATCACATGGTACAGGTCCTCTGTATATTGATTCTGTACCATGTGATCACTGTGATCAATCACAGAGTTTGCACTAGTATACAATGTCTATGAATGACAGCCTGTCACGTACCTTACTGCTGAGCCCGACGTGCAGAAAAAAAGCCTTCCGTACAGCCCCAGCTCAGAGACCACTGATGTTGAGACAGTGGCCTCAAGAGCGCGGTGAGGTATGGGTGGCTGTGCAGTCTTCTGTGTAGCAGATGTGTCACTAGAAGGACCAGATCGCTGGAACAGCAGGTGCTGGCAGGAGCAGCAGACCCTGGGTTGGTGGCAGCAGTTGCTAATAACAGCTGCAGGAAGGCTGATGGCCCCAGTAGAAGACACTTCAGCAGGGAACAGGCAGGTGCATGCAGAGCAGAATAGCCACAGGATGTGTGGTCAGACAAGGCAGGTTGGTAACAATCAGATGCAAACAATGGAAAAGAGTACCGATCCAAGCCCTGCGACCTATGCTGTGCTCCCGCCCTGTAGTACTGACAGGTGCAGACTCTGCGCTGATCCGTGGAAAAAAGAAATGATCCAGGACTGCCGCACTCTGATAGGCGATTTATTGAAACAAAATGAACAGTATAAAATCCAAAGCTGTATAACATCCAAAAATTCATGCAACACTGCAATCAATGGTAGAAAGTGGACATAGGGGACAAAAAAGCTAACATGTTTCACATCATGGATAGATGCCTAGTCGTCATGATGCAGACATATATGGCAGACAAGGAATGGTCCAGGTACAGACAGGAGTCAGCAATACAAAATCAGGCAAATAAGCATAAGGCAAAGTCCAGATACGGGCCAGGGCAGGAGATATTCTAACAAAGTCAAAGGCAAGCTGGGTCAAATACAATACAGTCAGCAGGAACAGGTTCACGAACACGGGTACAGCTGCAGATCAGACAGCAATAGACTAGTGCAGCTGCTGTGCTTATATAGGGCAAAAGAAAAATGGGAAGACCCGTGTCAATGTGGCGACTTCCATCTCAGCGATACCTCAGTGCGCGGCGATGTGATGCTGCGTTAACGTACCGTGTGATGTCACCGTTGCGCCTTGACATCCTATATAAGAGACTGCATATGGCGCCATTCCCCTTCCCCGCCAGTTTGGTGGAGAAAGAAATCTTCACAAGAGCAGCTGACATATTCATGGTATTGGTGTTTCATCAATCCAAGAATCTTTTTTGCCCTGCATGATAGCTGAACGAACTACCAAGTAAGTACCCTCTTTTTATTTTGTGGGAGTAATCTCTACCAGGAAGGTATTAACTACATTGAGGCATTCTGTTTAATTTAATTAATTTTATATTTTTTTCTTTTGTAACAGCTTTTTTTGCCATGTTTTTGAATGTCAACCTTTTTGGATTATATACAGCAGTCCCGCATGGGATGAAGGCTTATTGATACGGATGTCAACTTCTTTTTACTATGACATAGGGAATGCCTCTGCTATATCTAAACTTCAATGTATATTTAAAATGTAACTGTTTCATGTCAAATATCTATAGTTACTATTTTTGGTAATATATATATGATGTTGATATGGATTCTTAAACATTTGTGCTCTTGTTTTTCTAGAAGTGGTACAATATCCCTGAGAAAGATTCTATTAATTAGCAATTGGAACGCGTTGCACATCCCTCTACTCGTAACCATTGGTTCATCTACTGGTGGCCACCTTTAGTAGCGGGAATTACCACTTTTTTTTTTTTTATTGTTTTTATTGAAATATTTCACATGGTACAAAGAAAACAAAACAAAGCACATATAGCTCCATTGCGTACAGTACACACAGGGAAATATCTGGTACAGTAGATTGCTGCAGCGCGTACATGTTAACAAGTATACAGGAATGGGGGTAAGGGTGCATCCGATCTCATTCTAGGCGTAGCCCCAGTGAGCCCATAAATCAGCTCAGCAGGGACCACTCACAGGGGTCAAGTCACAAGACAACTACTCCAATCATGCTATTCAGCCAGCAGTCTCAGACTCTGCCAGCCAGGCACGCCAAACTTTGTCGTATTTCTGCGGGCAGCCACGACTGGCACATGTGTCTCTGTACAGGGGAAGGCTGGTGTTGGGAATTACCACTTTTAATGTATATTGCATGCAATGTTTTAATAATTGTACAATATCCTCAACATGTTGGATTTTTCTATGAATCTTTTTCTACAATGTATATATTTCCTAAATAAAATTCCTTTATAAAAGTTAATTTTTTTTTTCCAAAAATCTTTTTTTTCATTAGCTTAAAAATCCCAAATTAGAGATTTTTCTATATAGGGCAATTGGTGCCAGTGTCAAGGGCTAATGCGTGTGCACATGCGCATATGCGTTCGCCTGAGTGCAGCAAGACCCGCGTTGGCAGGCACACGCTTTGCATGTGCCTCGGAACTTCAGTTCTGCTATAGCCAGCACGTTTTCAAATGACATGAGATCATTGGGGTTGGTTACAGGCGGACACATCGGGTCACAGGCACCTATGCTGTTCGAGTGGGAGGACGTCACATAACGGCCACCTGAGATAACAAAGCCACCCGGCTGTATTATTACAATAGGCAGGATGGGAAGTGGTTAAGACAGTTTTTTTTTCATAGACCCCCCCCCCCCACTGCTAAAATTTTCTCGACAACTGATAATCTTTTATGCATGTATGAAAAGGAAATGTATGTTCAAGATAAATAATTTTGGCAACCTGGAGAAAAAGTACCAAGATGTTGGAACTGAAGTGAAGCCTAAAAAAATGTATTTACTTCCCAGCAATCAGCAGCAATATGCAGCAAGCCACCACATAGAGTGACGGAGGGGCTTGTGACCAAATGCCCAGGAAATTGGATCCTCATAATAGCAGTCCATTCAGTCCCTGACAGATCGCAGGTACAAAGTCTTCAGCTCCTCCCAGCTAAGCCGATCCAGTCTCTTCAGCTGAAGGCAATCTGAGTAACCAAAACAATTTCTGCATCAAGTAAACAGACCTTCGGCTTTGAAAGAGAGGACTATTTGTTGACTCATATGGGACCATTTTAAATCTAGAGCTGATAAGCGCCCTTCTCAGGGAACGGCAAGAGTTAACGCAATTAAATATCCACTTGCAATCAGCATGATTAATTGGTACTATTTGTCCAAGCTTAGATCTGGAAGAAGATCACAGTTTTTCCCCAGGCCTGAAGAAAGTAAAAAAGATTTGTTCTGCAGGCAAAGAACATTTTTCCATTTTCCCCCTCCCCAAAACAACCCCAGCCCCAGAAGACTTGGCTATCAGCAATTACTGGATGGAGTTCTCCCGTCTTCACGATGGAGCCACGGTACACAGGGAGAAACGAAAACATACACTGAAGAGTGCAAACAAACTCGTTTACACTGCCCAAACCGAGCGCCAGAGGGACCGCGATAAACTGTAGGCCTTTTCACAGGCATTATGAAGGTTCTTCATCATCTCACATCCGAGGACGCATTTGACATTAAAGTGTAATTTTGTTCCGCCGGAATATTGGCACTGAGCAGCTTTGCAGGAGTTTTATTTTTTCGCGTTCAACATCGTACAGAAAGCCCAATTTCCTCTCATTCCCGAAATGTTACCAACCACAGAGTAAAATCTGACGCCTCAGCCCTTCCAGAGAAACCCAATTGCACCAAGTTCTTTACACAAGAATGCCGCGCCCAATACATACACACAGACATCTTTATGTAAAACCTGAAAGCAGCATTGAAATCCTATTTTTATTATGTCTCTGCTACCAATTTCACACAATGTCTCTGCCATATTATACAACATCAATGAATCCTAATGTACAAAAGCTAAAGGCCAACTATACGAAAAAATATACCGTATTTATCTGGGTACAGCGTGCACCGGCGTATAGCGCGCACCCAGTTTCATGCAAGTGAAAAAAAAAAAAGCATTTTTGCTTGCACATGATTGGGTGATAGAACTCCTCGTTTTTCTAAGCTCTGGAGCAAATGTCCTTGCAAAGCGCACATTCTACTTGCCTTTAGTAAGCCCCTGTATGCCGCCATTTGTTGTAATGTAACTTTCTGTACCTGATAGAAAAAAAGCTAAAAAAAATAGAAAACTTTCTGTACCTGACATCAAAAAGCTCATCCTTTCCAGTGGTGGGCTGGGTCGCTATATGGAAAAATGGCTGCTTGTCTGGATACAAAATTTTATAATGGTATGTATGCTGGAACATCAACATTGTATGCTGATACATAAACTATATAAGTAGGTTAGCATGCACAAAACTACAGATTTCTACAAGCTAAGGTAAAATAGCAGAAGCCAGGAAAAGCAGCATGGACAGAATGTCACTAGGTGTTCATGTCAGTGACTGATAGGTGCCTGAAGGAGTGAGCATTAACATAATGCCATTTACTCACCTGCTGGCAGAGATAATCCTGTTATCCAACAAGGTTATCGTCAGACTAGACCCCTACCAAGCTAAAAGAGACCATCCAAGATCAGTGTCTCCTTCCTTTACTGATCCATTACCTGCATCCAGATCACTGCCAGAGGGGCTCAGCATCCCTCTAATGATGTGAAATCTCCTATTCCAACATGAAACACAGTTCATTCCACTGCAAAATTACACCGAGCAGCCAGGAAAGTATAGCAGAACACCAGAATATGCTACTTCAGGCCTTATCAAGAAGATGAAAAGAAGTTGCTTGGCTAAGCTGTGACAAAAAGCTACCCTACTTCAGAATTAATCTTTCATTAAACAGCTAATAAGGCTCCATTGACACGTGTGCGACCCGTCATGCATCTGTGGACATCAGTCACATGACAAATCGTTCCTCGTGTTTTTCAATGATAACCATTCATATTTGTGCGACTTAAAGTTGAAGCAACTTCAAAGTAGTTCATGCACTACTTTGGTCTGACTTTCTTCCAACTTGAGGGCAATGTTAACCCTCAAAAGTTGCATGAAAGTCGTATCTGAAAGTTATACAACACAACAGTTGTCCATTATCACCAGTGAAAGCCAAAGTCATATCAAAGTTGCACCCAACCAAAGTTGCGTCAAAGTTTCACTCCAAAGTCAGTGCAACTTTGGAGTCGTAGAAGTGTGAATGGAGCTATACTAGATATATATCTCCAGGTTAGGGCAGCCATAAACAGGGAGATCTATCCGTGCAGACAACCGGCGGTACCCTAGGGTTGCCACTTTTTCCTCAAGCCAAACCTGAACGCTTTAGCGACGCACCGTAATTTTTATTTTATTTTCTAGTGTACACTATAGGATTGTAACAGACCTGGGACACCTTTGGCCACTTCAAAGAGAATAGTAATGTGGCACACATAGTGCCCCCTCGCCCTCCTATCAAGCCCTGTTCTAAGCCACATTCCTATCTGAATAATGTGTCCAGGTTTCAGGTGGGCTGAAACCCAGACACATGATTTAAAACACGGACTGTCCGGGTGAATCCCTACGGTACCCCCCCTCAACTCAACACACTCCATGCAAACTTTGTCCAACAATACAATGTGGGCCACATGCGGTAAAAGCTTTGTTCCCCGTGAGGGGCCAGGATCACAGAAGAGGGAGCAGAGAAGAGGAGGATCCGGGCTACTCTGTGCAAATTCACTTTGAGGCAGTTACTGGTACCAGTAGTTTATATTCTTGGCCAAGATTTTCTATTGGTTTTTGCTCATGCTCTTACTAATAATAAAGTATATTATCTTTTATATATTTCTATCCAAACATGTCATTGCAATTTTTTTTATATGTTTTTCTATATAGGGGTTTGTAGTCAAAGTTTGATTCCTTTTATTTTTTGAGTAGAAAAAGAAAACTCAAACAACCTGCTACGCATTAGCATTAAAGTGTATGTGAAGCCCACACGCAATGGGGCACTATTCCTCCCACTAACACAAACAATAATGTACTATTCCTCCCACGACACCCACAATGGGGCACTATTCCTCCCACCGACACCAACAATAATGTACTATTCCTCCCACCGACACCAACAATGGGGCACTATTCCTCGCACTGATACCACTAATGTGTTACTATTCCTCCCACTGACACCAATAATGTGGTACTGTTACTCCCACTGACACCAACGATGGGGCACTATTCCTCCCACTGACACCAACAATGGGGCACTGTTCCTCCCCCTAATACCAAAGATGGGGCATTGTTTACTCCCACCGACGCCAGGACAATTTCTACTCCCAATGGCCACAGTCCGGCCTCCCTAAAGTCTGCAGGACAGTAAACTGGTACTTGGTTTAGAAAGTTTGGAGACTCCTGATGTATATTATGGCTTAAAGTCCAGCGCCGATCGCAGCAGAGGACAAGCGATCGCTCGTCTCTCTGCTGCTCCCCCCGCCATCCACGCCGCGCCCGCCGATTGGCTCCCGCTGTGTGCTGGGAGCCGAGTGTTCCCAGCACACAACGGGGGGGGGGGCGACGGGATGTGACGGAATGCCCGTCTTTTGCCCGTGAATGCCGGGGCCGGAAGTGGGTGCAAATACCTGTCTTTAGACAGGTATCTGCACCCCCCTCCCCCCTGAAAGGTGTCAAATGTGACAACGGAGGGGGGAGGGTTCCGATCAGCGGGACTCCACTTTAGGGTGGAGAACCGCTTTAAGTCCAAAGAAGTGCATGTCACCTCCTGAAATTTTCTCTATTATTTACATCTGACAGGTTTATGGCACTCCCAGAGGATGCACTCAGGGCTCTGAGAGGAGAAAAGCACACAGAACGGCTATGCCCTCCCCCTCCCTTCTGTTGCCATTTCACAGAAACCTTTGTATTTTGTGAATGAGTTCACATAATACAAAGGCTTCTGTTATTGGGCATAAAAAGAGGAGGGACAGGCATATCAGCTGCATCGACACTGCACTTGAAGGAGCTGAGACGAAAGTGTCCTAGCCAGACCTCCAAAGCTATCTTCCTGGAGCACAATTAACCTGTCAGATGTAAAGTAAAGTAAGATAAGTCCACCTGGTGTCATGCTCCTTGTTGGACTTAACTCATGACATGCCTGCATCTTTTAAAAAGTAGCCGAGTTCCTGGCGTTCAGCTTTTAACTTTAGAAGTCATTGTTCAAAACTTTTTGAAAAAATTCTCTAGTGGGGAATAACTGTTTGTACGACGACTCTCTAAAATGGGAATTCTGTACGCTTTAAATAGATCTCCTCTCACTTCCTGTTGCGTCCCCAGAATAGGAAGTGAAGTGAAACTTCCCCAGTTGGACAAATCTTGACAGGTGTTTAAACTTTCCCTACATCCAAAACTAACAAACAAAAAAGTGTTCTATCGTTGGTGTCCGTTTGGGGAATAGTGCCCCATTGTTGGCATCAATGGGAGAAATAGCGCCCCATTGTTGGTGTCAGCGGGAGCAATAGTGTCTTGTATCAGTGGGAGGAAAAGTGCCCCAAGGGCCAGATTAAGGCAAGCAAAGGGCCGCATCCAGCCCCCGGGCCACAGCTTTAAATAGGAAACAAAAAGATTGTACAACTAAATTACAGACATCCATATTACATACAGTTGTCTTTCACTGCTTCATTTACTGGCAAGGTATACCTCCATTTGTAGTAGTATCATGGGTTACATTAGCCCACCCTATAGCTTTATAAATGAAAGGCAGACCACCGAAAAGGAATATGAAACTATATTTTCCACATAGCAAGTCAGTAAATAAAACAGAATTCCATACAGGCCCTGTGTGAATGTTCTGGTGGTATATGTACTATGAATGTATGATACGCTCTACTGCACAGGAAACTGTGGTTCATCCGCTGTAACGTATGTGGTCTCGTTAACCCCATACAGGAAAACCAAACCCCCCAAAAAAAGAAATTTTTCTTCCTTTGCCTCTCCATTAAGAGCCGCTCAATGTGGGGGTTCTCATTGTTCTGCCAGAGAACCATTTCCTCCTGCCGGTCTCCCCACCTCTCCCAAACACCTCTTCAGGATTGTGAGTGGAATCCCAGCTCTGTTTTAGAAGGGAAATAACAGGTGAGCTACTGTAATGACATTTTAGGCCTGGAACATTTAACTAATCAAGTCCCAGAGGCCAAAAAATGAGAAGCAGAGCTCTCCCAACATGCCTGTCCACCAAGGAGCCTAAGAAATCTCCCGCAACATCGATATACATGGAGGAAGTACACCAGAACAAATCGCCTGCTGCGGCTGTGACTTTCCTCTGCACACGTATTATAAAATAAGGAATATGATGAAAAGGACTGGGATGATAATACCAGAGGATATCATCTTCACTTCCCAGGAATCTCCGCCGCGACAAGTGATATATACAGCTCCCAAATGCAGCAAGAAAGCTACAAAAAAATACATTGGGCCGGATTTAGAAAGAAGATACGACGGCGTATCTCCTGATACGCCGTCGTATCTCTGAGTCCGTCCGTCGTATCTATGCGGCTGATTCATAGAATCAGGTTACGCATAGATATGCCTAAGATCCGACAGGTGTAAGTGACTTACACCGTCGGATCTTAGGCTGCAATTCTAGGCCGGCCGATAGGTGGCGCTTCCGTATCTTTTACGCGTCGAATATGCAAATGAGCATTTACGCCGATTCAGAAACGAACGACCGCCCGGCGCTTTTTTTTTTTACGTCGTTTGCGTTTGGCTTTTTCCGGCGGAAAGTTACCCCTGCTATAGGAGGGGTAAGTGCGGCGTATCCTATGTTAAGTATGGCCGTCGTTCACGCGCCGAGTTTTGAATTTTTTACGTCGTTTGCGTAAGTCGTTCGCGAATACGGCCGGACGTAATTTACGTTAACGTCGAAACCAATGACGTCCTTGCGACGTCATTTGGAGCAATACACGCTGGGAAAGTTTGCGAACGGCGCATGCGCTGTTCGATCGGCGCGGGGACGTGCCTGATTAAAATTTTAGACGCCCCCTAGCCGCGGAATTTGAATTCCGCCGGGGGATTTATGATAGGCCGCTGCAACTTTAGAGGCAAGTGCTTTCTGAATAAAGCACTTGCCTCAAAAACTTGCGGCGGCGTAACGTAAATCAGATAGGTTACGCGGATCTAAAGATCCGCTGACCTATCTGAATCCGGCCCATTGTATACATGCACGGTATATAATAAGGGTGGTAAAAGCTAATTTAACACTGAACTATTTATTTATATATATAAAATATATATATATATATATATATATATATATATATATATATATATATATATATATATATATATATTTTGGACAGTTTATTCGAGTAGAAAAGACAAGATGCACTATGACAAAGAAAGACGACAGTGATATATAAACACCAAGACATAAGAATCGGGGACAGAGGTGCTGGAAATCTTAGGAAATGTTATCAGTTCCTCAAAGAATGTGACTGTAGCCGAGAGATCTATAGCATTATAAAGAACATGCCTGATGACACAGGTCTATTCAATACACATGCCAAAAGGTTAAAGTGGTTGTAAATGTTCCGCCGGGGACGGGGCCAGAGTCCTTCACTCTGGCGATTGATAGGAGGAAAGACGGGATGGACAGCCGCACTCCAAAAAAAACATAAGGTTGTCTTTATTGTAAAAGGATAAAAAATGCACTACAAAACAAGCAGAACTCAAGGAAAACATTCTACGCGTTTCACACTCCAATTAGTGCTTAGTCATGACTAAGCACTAATTGGAGTGTGAAACGCGTAGGCTGTTTTTCTTGAGTTCTACTTGTTTTGTAGTGCATTTTTTATCCTTTTACAATAAAGACAACCTTATGTTTTTTTTGGATTGCGGCTGTCCATCCTGTCTTTCCTCATATTAATTGCTTCGTGAATTGCCAGCACCCTTGATTTCCTAAACTGTTGCTGATCTTCTCAACACACCCACCTGGAGTGGTCACTCCCTTCTCTCCTTCACTTGGCGGCTATGGACGCCAAATGCAGGAATCGGGAGCGCATCCGCAAGGTAACCCCCTTGGGAGAGAGCTTCCCAGAGGGGGTTATCTGAGGCGAGGAGGAGCCAGGAGAGCCGGCAGGGGACCCCAGAAAACGCAGTTCGGGGGCCACTTTGTGCAAAAAAAACGCTGCACAGTGAAGGTAAGTATAACATGTTTGTTATTTAAAAAAAAAAAAAAAAATCGAACCTTTACTATCACTTTAAATTACAGCCAATAAGCCGTGTTGCCCAATCAATAAAGCGCAACTTCACTCTACCCAATCAACATGGACTATTTTTAATTCTAATGCTGCTAGCATTCGTAAACAGATAGGAAAGTATATTATATTTACTTGCTTTGTTGGTATCATTGGGAGAAACGGTGCCCCATTGTTGATGTCAGATGGCAGAACAATTAGGAGGAGGATGATTGCCCCAAGGGCCAGATAAAGGCAAGCAAAGGGCCGCATCCGGCCACCGGCCGCAGTTTGGAGACCACTGGTTTAAAGAAACCGGAAGTGATGTGGTTGGAGTTTCTGACAAGTTTGCTAATTTGACAGAACACTGGCTCTAAGGCTGAAACCCAACCGATCAAACAACACTGATCGCTCAGTTCTCAGAGCTTCCAGAGCAGAGAGCTGGTGACTGTCAATCACTGTAAATAAACTGTCAGTCACTGGTTCTCTGTTCTAACCCCCCCCCCCCCCCCCCCCTTTCCTGTTGTCTGTGAAGGGGGCGGGAGCGGCACACTGAGAGGCTGAGCCGGGTGTCAGTTCAGGCATGTGAGCAGATGTTAGCCATATGGTTGCAATCTTTCCTGAGCCTGGACCCGCTCTGTGAAGTCAGCTTAAGCCCGCTGGCCGCTGAAAGCGGGTCACAGGAGTGCAGAACATACTGCACTCCTCTGATCCACAGGGGAAGTACAGCCAAACAAGCTTTGGCT
The DNA here is from genome assembly GCF_905171775.1 of Rana temporaria. Lineage (NCBI taxonomy): Eukaryota > Metazoa > Chordata > Amphibia > Anura > Ranidae > Rana > Rana temporaria. Next base: position 11,623,026 of record NC_053500.1, on the reverse strand, counting down.
GTACATTTCCTTTAAATGGCGTTTTTGGTTTGTGGTGCTCAGATGCAGTGTAGTTCCGCTATAAGTCCCATGTAACCTATGGAGCCAGTGATGTCCACAGAGACCGACGTGCCACACAGGAATGTATATCAGCAATGTATTTACACATGCCTTAAATTATTTCCCATATTTATTTAAAAGATATTATCAGTACACGGATGGAAAAGGCTGGTACCATGGTAACACAGATGCTATCAGTGATGTTACAATTGGGAATATTTTCGTGCACACTATTACATATACTGGTGTTGGTGTCTGTACACTTGGTGAAGGGTGACTGATCTTGGTGTGTATTTGTATGGGACAAAGGGGTTGATTTACTAAAACTGGAGAATGCTAAATATGGTAACAGCTGTGCATGGTAGCCAATCAGTTTCTAAATTCAGCTTGTTCTTATAAGAATTGACAAAAAAAAATGGAAGCTGATTGGTTTCTATGCAGAGCTGCACCAGATTGTGCACTCTGTCGTTTTAGTAAATCATCCCCATAATGTCACACTTTTACAATTACCTACCTCTGGATATCTCAACTGCTATGGTTTTATGAGGGAATTCGTCTGGTTTTATCACCCATCCACATTGTCAGAGAAAAATTACACACATCTCTCCTCTGTCAATCTGAAACAACAAGAAAAAGGAAAAACATTTTCAACCTGGCTGAAGATAAGATAGAGCATATCACAACATGCTGCCTAGATGTTACAATTATGGTTATGTGGTATCTATGGGTCAACATCAGAGATGTGAACCTACGTCTCAAGGGCAAGATTTTACCCAGCCACAGATTATCAGATCAGAGTTTAAATTGAATCTTTACAAGACCTCCTCTCAGCAAAACCCGTCTCCTCTGTTTTCTCAACAATACCTTTCTCCTCTACTCTCCCGACAGCACCAGTCACCTCTATTCTCCCGACAGCACCATTCTCCTCTACTCTCCCGACATCACCATTCTCCTCTACTCTCCCGACAGCACCATTCTCCTCTACTCTCCCGACAGCACCATTCTCCTCTATTCTCCTGGCAATACCATTCTCCTCTACTCTCCCGACAGCACCATTCTCCTCATTCTCCTCTATTCTCCCAACAGTACCAGTCTCCTCTACTCTCCCAGCAGTACCATTCTCCTTTACGTTTCCGACAGCACCATTCTCCTCTATTCTCCCAACAGTACTTTTCTCCTCTACTCTCCCAACAGTACCAGTCTCCTCTACTCTCCCAGCAGTACCATTTTCCTTTACGTTTCCCAACAGTGCCTTTCTCCTCTACTCTCATAGCAACTCCAGTCTCCTCTAATCTCCCAGTGGTACCATTCTCCTCTACTCTCCCAACAGCACCAGTCTCCTCTACTCTCCCAACAGTACCATTCTCCTCTACTCTCCCGACAGCACCATTCTCCTCTATTCTCCTGGCAATACCATTCTCCTCTACTCTCCCGACAGCACCATTCTCCTCATTCTCCTCTATTCTCCCAACAGTACCAGTCTCCTCTACTCTCCCAGCAGTACCATTCTCCTTTACGTTTCCGACAGCACCATTCTCCTCTATTCTCCCAACAGTACTTTTCTCCTCTACTCTCCCAACAGTACCAGTCTCCTCTACTCTCCCAGCAGTACCATTTTCCTTTACGTTTCCCAACAGTGCCTTTCTCCTCTACTCTCATAGCAACTCCAGTCTCCTCTAATCTCCCAGTGGTACCATTCTCCTCTACTCTCCCAACAGCACCAGTCTCCTCTACTCTCCCAACAGTACCAGTCTCCTCTACTCTCCCAACAGTACCAGTCTCCTCTACTCTCCCAACAGTACCAGTCTCCTCTACTCTCCCAACAGTAATAGTCTCCTCTACTCTCCTAACAGTACCAGTCTCCTCTACTCTCACAGCAACACCAGTCTCCTCTAATCTCCCAGTGGTACCATTCTCCTCTACTCTTCCAGGAGTACTATTCCCCTCTACTCTCCCAACAATAAAATTCTCCTCTCCTTTCTCAGCTGTACCATCCTCTACTCTTCCAGCAGTACCAGTCTACTCTGCCTTCTAAGCTGAACCATTCTCCTCTTCTCTCCCAGCAGTTTAAGTCTCCTCTACACTCCAAGGAGTATCATTCTCCTCTACTCTCCCAGGAGTACCTTTCTACTCTACTCTCATAGCAGTACCAGTCTCCTCTGCCTTCTCAGCTGTACCATTCTCCTCTACTCTCCCAGCAGTACCATTCTCCTCTACTCTCCTGGCAGTACCAGTCTCCTCTACTCTCCTGGCAAAACCAATCTCTGCTGCTCTCCCAGTAGAACCATTCTCCTCTATTCTTCTGGCAGCACCATTCTCTCCTACTCTCCCTCAGTACCAGTCCCCTATGCATTCCCAGCGGTACCAGTCTCCTCTGCCTTCCCAGCGGTACCAGTCTCCTCTGCCTTCTCAGCGGTACCAGTCTCCTCTGCCTTTCCAGCGGTACCAGTCTCCTCTGCCTTCCAATTGGTACCAGTCTACTCTGCCTTCCCAGCGGTACCAGTCTTCTCTGCCTTCCCAGTGGTACCAGTCGTCCCTGCCCTCCCAGGAGTTCTAATCTCTTCTACCCTTCCAGGAGTGTCCATTTCCTGTATCCTCCCAGCAATACCAGTCCACTCTACCCTAGTACCAGTTTCCTCTGCTCTCCTAGTATTACCAGTCTTCTCTACCCTCCCAGAAGTACCAGTTGTCCCTGCCCTCTCAGATATACAAGTCTCCTCTTCTCTCCTGGCAATACCAGTCTACCTTTACCCACCAAGCAGTGCCAGTTCCGTCTGCTCATCCAGCGGTACCAGTATCCGCTTTTCTACAGTCAGTGCCAGTGTTTTCTGTATTCAGGCAGTACTAGTACCATATTGTAAAAGTCCATTCCACCCTTTTAGCAGAACTATATTCTCTACACTCTCAGTAGTACAAATGTGTTGTTACCTCCCGTCTGTTGTTACCTCTATCCCTGGCAGTCCCATGGAAGGACCAGTTTCTTTTCCACACTCAAATCAGAGGTGACACACCAGTTACCTCTGTGCTGTGGTAATATTTTTTCAACTTTCTACTTTATAGTCTTTACCTAAACAAAGAAAACATATTAGCAACTCTAATGGATAATATCCCCCAAAAAATCCAGATTCCACTCTACCTCACAGCTATCCCTGGCACCTTTTTCCAGAGATGAAAATAACCTTGACGTAATTTTTTAGAAATTATTATATTTGACTGTAGCCAATGATGCTTGGCTAATCTGCACAATTACCCGGACAATGTAGTAACTCACCATACTTCTGACATTATCCATTGCATTACATATGGAGTCATAGATCTTTTAAATAGTAATCAATCTTACTGTAGTTTGAGTTGTGAAATGAAAGCAGCACATCTCCCCCACAGCCACAAAATCGATTAATCCCATCTGGTTACACTGCACAGGGGGTAATTCTGTACTCGCCCCCACCCTATATGTGTGTGCCACAGCCTGTTCCGGTACAGAGATGGTTAATTACGACAGGGACCATCCATCTTTACTCTTCACAAAACAATGTATAAATCCTGCACATAATTTGAGCCGAATGTAAACTCACTGAAAATGTCATTTCTCCACGGCAAAAAAATGTTTATTTAAGTGTTTCTATGTTGAATCACTTGTAATTGCTACCAGTCATTACAAGATGAAATGCAGTCCATATGGAGGGAAGCCCATGGACACTTGAAGAGAGATGAAGACCCTGCATTATCACAGGCTGGCTGATACAATCCAGGAGGACATCCCCCGTAACAGCGCTATCAGATGTCGCTGGAGATGTGACGTTGCACTCAGGCACTCTTTTTAAACTCTGTTTTATCTTGGAATTGGAAGGGCAGCGATTAAGGCCGTCTCTATTACACTTAACAATTTTGGTCCAGGGGGGCCTGTGAGGTATTTGCTCTGGTAATGCGATGCAGGCCTGAACAGCAGAAAATGACTCCGACTCTCCAGAGGTCTCAGCCGAGCGGAATAGGCATGTAACAAGGCTGGTGCCAGTCATGAGATTGGTATGCTGGCGCGTTAGTCAAATGCACATGTACAAAACTGCAATATCCTCGGGGACAGTTTCAATAAAAAGATTAAATTCCTGCCACAAAGCCTCATTAGGCCACGATGCAGCACAGGGCGATGGGCGGGGTTCCCTGGTGGAGCAAATGTTCTGCTGTACAGAGTTCTCCCATCATTCTTAATCATAACTTGTATTCAAGTGTAACACCACATACCTGCTTTATGTGAACCCAACATCAGAGAACTTTCAGGGGTTGATTTATCAAAGGCAAATAGTCTGTGCACTTTGCAGTTGCACAGTGCAAGTGCAGTTGCTCCAGAGCTTAGAAAATTAGGTAAAGCTTCACTTTGCAAAAAATACCCATTACATTTGGGATATGTATAGGAATAAGACAAGTGAAAAAGGAGCAGCCAACACATCAACAGATACAAGCTGGTAATAAAATTTTCACAAAAGTGTAGCGCTAAAATATGTAAATGTGTCTTTCAATTATAAAGAAATAAAAAAAAAAAAAAAACAGAAAGGAAAAAAGAAAAACCAAAATCATACATAAATGTTTAGTTACGAATCATCCGTCTTACAGGTGCATACTGTGTACAGTCTAAGGCCCGGATTCACGTAGAACCGCGTATCTTTGTGCGGGCGTAACGTATCCTATTTACGTTACGCCTCCGCAACTTTGACAGGCAAGTGCCGTATTCTCAAACCAAAGTTGCGGCGGCGTAGCGTAAATAGGCCGGCGTAAGCCCGCCTAATTCAAATGTGGTAGATGTGGGCGTGTGTTATGTAAATTTAATGTGGCCCCACGTAAATGACGCTTTTTACGAACGGCGCATGCGCCGTCCGTGAAAGTATCCCAGTGCGCATGCTCCAAATTAACCCGCAAGAAGCCAATGCTTTCGACGTGAACGTAAATGACGACCCAGCCCTATTTGCGAATGACTTATGCAAACAACGTAAAACGTGAAAAATTTGACGCTGGTCCATACTTAACATTGGTACGCCTCATATAGCAGGGGTAACTTTACACCGGGAAAAGCCAAACGTAAACGGCGTATCTGTACTGCGTCGGCCGGGCGTACGTTCGTGAATTGGCGTATCTAGCTGATTTACATATTTCTAGGCGTAAATCAGCGTACACGCCCCTAGCGGGCAGCGTAAATATACAGTTAAGATACGACGGCGTAAGAGACTTACGCCAGTCGGATCTAATACAAATCTATGCATAACTGATTCTAAGAATCAGGCGCATAGATACGACGGCTCGGACTCAGAGTTACGACGGCGTATTCTCGTAACTCGTACGAGAATCCGGGCCAAAATAAATAGTCCTTGAAAATGCAAAGGTGGAAGGCTGTGAAGACAAGACCCTTTCCATGACAGGAAGATAGTCCCAACGTGATCCTGTTTCGAAAAGTAAAACTGTATAAGGACACCACTCCAGTGCACCTCCACCTTTCAATCCAAACACACTTACTGGATTAATTTGACCTCCACATAACAAGAAGTCCAATATGTGCTCATATCATGGGAAAAATGCTATACAGCAAATTAATAACGTCCTTATGCAGAGGTTCTGTTTGCAGTCTTATAGCAGCACCATCATGAATGTAAACGCATTTTTAGGGTGTGCCCCCCAAGTCTGTTATTTGTATATTGTAAGGGTCCTGACCAGATCCCTTGGGCCGGAGCACCCCATCCCCCTTCATTACCTCTTATTAGTGTCCACCTATGTTATAGGAGTCCTTATAGTTCTTGCATAAAGAGGAGTTTGTCTCCCACGGTTGAGATGCAGGATCTTTCATTCTATGAATAGTGTAGGACCCATTAATAATGGGGTACATTGACACAGTAGTGGGCACTATATGGCCATATCCCCATATTTTTGCATATGTTCAGGTGTTTTAAATAGCTTTGCAGGATTTAAATGTCATTTTTGTATGTGTGCGCTGTAATCTATTTTGTTCTTATGCAGAGGCTCTCATTGTTCCACAGGGATAAACTCGGCTGCATTAATATGGAACTGCTCCATGTCCCAGATGACGTCAGTTATGACGAAGCACATAGGGTGGAGCGAACATCTGTGACGTCATCATGCAATCAAAACCTGGAAGTGGTTTGCACAGGCTCCGGGTTGGAATACCAACTCTGTATGTGCATATGTTTTTTATACTTGTGAGTATATCTGCTTGATTTTAATAAATTCTTGAAGACTTATGGAATTGCACTATGTGGTTTCTTTGGCTCTTTTTATATTAATGCGGCTGAGTTCATCTCTTTGGAACAATAAGAGCCCCTCCATAAGGATGCCATTAATTTGTTGTATAGCATGTGCCCCATCATATGAGCGCATTTTTACTTGTTATAATGTGGAGCTCAGATTGATCCGGTAAGCGTGTTTGGATAGAAAGGTGGAGGTGCACCGGAGTGGTGTCCTTTCTTCCGGACATGGAGACTATCTTACTGTAGTGGAAAGGGTCTCATCTTCACAGCCTTTAACCTTAGCATTTTCAAGGACTATTTATTTACACAGTTTGCACCTGTTCGCAGATGATTCTTAAAATAAAAGTACAGCCAAAGATTATTTGGATGTGCTTCTCCTATGGATCTCAGAGGTGCAGTCCGTCCTGCACTCCTGTGACCAATTGTGAAGCCCGTTTTTGGCAGATGTCAAGAGGCAGTCCAGGCTCGGGAAAGATCGCAACCATACGGCCGGGATCCGCCCATGTGCCTGAACTAGCACCCGGCTCAGACTCTTAACGAGCCTCTGGATATGATGCTAAGCACGTGCACTCGACTTCTTTGGTTGACCATGGTGAGGCAGGTTCTGAGTGAAACCTGTCCTATTAAACCGCTGCATGGTCTTGGCCACCGTGCTGCAGCTCAGTTTCAGGGTCTTGACAATCTTCTTATAGCCTAGGTCAGGGGTGCCCAAGCAGTGGCCCGGGGGCCACATGTGGCCCACGGAGCCTTCTGATGTGGCCCGGGACCTCCTGCTCTGGGATGGAAGAGAATAGAATACTGTTATTAAAGGTATTTTTATTACTAAAATCACAGTGTATATATGGGCATATCTGTTCTGCAGTGGTTACTGGGCTGCTTTCAAACTGATCCGCAGGTGCAGAGCAGTTTACCTGAGGGTTACCTGCACTGAGCCATAGACTTCTGAAAGTGCACCAAACCTGTAGAATATAATAGAAAGGAAAGCCAAAGGTACACTGCGTTGTACCCGCGGTGTGGGTAAACCGCAGCGCATCAGTGTGAAAGCAGCCTTTCACATGGTCAGACCGACAGTCCGACCAATTGGACCCTCCATTCACCTTCAAGGAGTGGCAGATATAAACCGACTTGTGTCCTACCTCTAATCCAATCTGCTAAAAAAAAAAAAAAAACAGTATAGTGGGCTGTGTCCATGTCCGCTCTGCATATGCAGAGCAGACGCGGACATGCCATCCACGCGCTCTGCTCATTGTGGCCTGTGACCGGTTACCAAGTCGCTTAAGTGGCCCTCGCTCTTCAAAAGGTTGGGCACCCCTGGCCTAGGTCATCTTTATGCGGAGCAACAATTTCTTTTTTTATTTAGATCCTCAGAGAGTTCTTTGCCACGAGGTGCCATGTTGAACTTCCAGTGACCAGTATGAGAGAGTAAAAACGATAACACCAAATTTAACACACCTGATCCCCATTCACACCTGAGACCTTGTAATACTAACGAGTCACATGGGAGGGAAAAATGGGTAATTGGGTCTAATTTGGACATTTTCACTTAGGGGTGTACTCACTCTTGTTGCTAGCGTTTAGACATTAATGGCTGTGTGTTGAGTTATTTTGAGCAAAGTGTCACTTCTTCAGTGTTGTCACATGAAAAGATATAATAAAATATTGTGAGATACTGTAAGTATGATTAAAAAAAAAAAAAAAAAACCCACACTTCTCTTTTAAAGCGGAGTTCCACCCAAAAATTGAACTTCCGCTTTTCAGAACCCTCCCCCCCTCCGGTGTCACATTTGACACCTTTCAGGCGGAGGGGGGAGCAGATACCTGTGTATTACGGGTATTTTGCTCCCACTTCCGGGCATAGATATCAGAGCCACCCGCGGGTATCTACGCCACTCCCCCCCGCTGTCTTCTGGGAGACACACAGGTCCCAGAAGAAGACAGCAGTGACCAGTGGCATTGTGCAACGCGAATCGCACATGCGCAGTATGGAACCAGGAAGTGAAGTCGCAAGGCTTCACTTCCTGATTCCCTTACCGAAGATGGCGGTGGCGGCAGCATCCGAGAGCCGAGGGATCGATCGGCTTCAGGTGCCAACATCGTGGGCACCCTGGACAGGTAAGTGTCCTTATTTTAAAAGTCAGCAGCTGCACTATTTGTAGCTGCTGACTTTTAAAAAAAAAAAAAATTGGCGGACCTCCGCTTTAAAGTGGTTGTAAACCACACTTTTTGACTTTTACCTACAGGTAAGCCTATACAGGTAAGCTTACCTGTAGGTATAAAGAATATCTCCTAAACCTGTACGGTTTAGGAGATATTCCCCTTGCAATGCGCCGCTAATTGCAGCGGCGCATGCACAGGGGGGATCCTTGGCTGAAAGGGCCGGCCCTTGCCGGAATGAAATCTCCCGCGCCGCTCCAGCCTATCACAGCGCTGGAGCTGCGATACCCGGAAGACACGCCGAGTCAAGATGACATCTCACTCGGCGTGGACCAGGTAAGTTCTCTTCTCCTCGTTCCGAGGTAAGTATTTCATAATCAGCTAATATGCGGTGCATACTAGCTCATTATGGCTTTTGCCTTGCAGGTGTAAAAAATAAAATAAAAAATTGTATATGCGGGTTTACAACCGCTTTAACTGAACATTTATGCATGATTTTATTTACTTCTGTTTACTTTAATTTATTATTGAATGACAAATATACATATTTTAGCGCTACCCTTTTAGTGAACAATCCTACTTCCTTGCTCAAAAGGTGACGCTATGGTAAATGGCTCCAGAGAACGAGCAGCGCAAAACTCAATTGTATCTTTGTTAGGGCCTTGCTGGCTCTGAAGATGATTGCCTTGGACTGTTAAAACAGTTCTATGTTATCTTTGTACAAATACTGTTGCATGCCAAGCAATCAAAGCTACCCAAACAAATACAATCTGTTCGAGCCATTCAGGCTATTCCTAATACTACACATAATTTGACTTTTGTCTTCTCCGATTAGCCGTCTGATGTACTGTAAAGTGTGAAGCTATAAAACACGCACACATATTTATACACACGGCGTCAAGTATTTTATTTCTCGAAAAACCACTTGGGGGGAAAGAAGGCGAGACCCCCTTGACGAAATGCTACATATTTACATAATTCGAAAGTCAGAAGTTGCGTTTTATAGAAATCCCGTGTAAATTTAAGCACAACTCTGGGAATATAAAGCCGCCCGGGCTCGCATTACATATTAAATGTCTTTCAGTGTCGCTGCACCTCACTGCGGGATGTACAGGACATTAAGAGGGGGGGAAAAAAAAAGTAACTACATCAGGAATTAGAACAGTTTAGACTTATGTCTATATTAGGTTTTCCTGGTTGGCTGCAGGGAGACCGTGTGTGTTTTCAATCTGACCTGGACGAGAACCAGTTCTTTCTTTGCAAATAATAGTACATTTGGGGGACTCCTTGAAGAGTTTATTGGCTGGGCCTCGCTTCGTACTGCTCCATTTACCTCCCTTCCTCCCATGACAATATCAGATTGTGGAAATGTTACAGGATCTGGGCCTCCCACCTTGCAAAAAAAAAAAAAAATCCTGAATGGAGGGGGGATAGATAGATAGTACAGCGTTTCATAGTGTCTTACTCACAGGTTGCTGGACGGGGGTCACATGACGAGCATCGCGCTGAAAAAACAACAACATTGTATCGCACAGTAACGGCTTTCTCTCAGCTGCGGGGAGTGCCACCCTGCGTCATCCTAATAAACAATCCGGCCTCACAGGTGCTGCGTTATTAATGATAAGTTGATTGAAAGTATATTCTTAAGCCGGGCTTAGAATGCAGCTGCAGGTCTTTCGCCCCCCCCCCCACCCCCGGCCGCTGCACTTTCTGCTGACCAATAACCGTATATTTGTACAGTAAGACCTCAACACTCTCCTGCACACAGGTACTGTGTCTGAGCCGGGAACTGCTTGTCTTCACATTCATACAGAACCGCAGTGTGGGTGGTAAGTGCCCCGGTGGTATTTTAATGATCACACTGCAGACATTGATTCCCAGATTATTAAAGGGGTTATTTATGTGACATCTGATGACTTTCCCGAGAGATGTGCGCTTTACTGACCGAAGCTTGCTTATTATTCCTGTTCATACAACTCTCCACTCAGATCCCATAAACCTTGGCTGCTGATGATACACTATATTGGCAAAAGTATTGGGACACCTGCCTTTTGGGGTTGCCACCTCATCCCTTTAAACCAGAACACATATGAATCACACGGGTTCTGATGCCACGCACACACGACTGTTTTTCATGACGAGAAAAATTCAATTTTTTAAATTGGTCATTAACCACTTCAATACCGGCCTATTGTCATATGACGTCCACAGATGGGATCTCCCATCCTGGGTGAACGTCATATGACGTCCTGGGCTTTGCCGGGGGATATCTGAATGATGCCTGCAGCTAGAGGCATCATTCAGATATCCATGTCTTCAGCCGGCGATCCTGCGCACCATAAGAACGATCATAGCGGCGGTTCCACCGCTTGATTGTTCTTATAGAATGCAAGATAAAAAACCTTCTGCCTTTACAACTCCTTTAAGTGGCTAGAATTTTGGAAGATTCAGAAACGACTGAACAATCGTCATTGTGGAAATGTGGAAATAGCTGGGTGGAAAATTGCCAGCCGCACAGCACCTGCATCTAATCAGATGCAGACACTACTCTGGTAGACTGACAGCCGCTGAAGCCAGCTGTCAATATACGGTGGCCAGAAAGGACGATTTGTCCATAGTCGCTGTTCAGCACGGAAAGAGTAATCTGTTAGATTCCGTTCATTCAGCCCACAATGATGAAGACAAAAAAATCTACAAGTGTTATGGCCAGCTTAGGCTAGTTTCATACTGCTCCGTCGCAAAACATATGCGTTTTTGCCGCATTTTTACCATGTTTTTTGCTGTACCCCTAAAAAAAAGACATGTAACTCGAAAACCGCACCAAAAACACAACCGTAGGTGTGTTTTTGCCGCATTTTTGATGCAGTTTCCAATGTTTTTTTTTTACCTCACCAAAAATGCAGCCAGGAGAATGTTACAAAATGTAGCACACTGCAACTGATCAGTGTGAAAATTTCCATAGGCTTTTATGGTCATGCAGTATTCATGCAGTATTCAGTGTTAAAGCAGCCTTAAAGTGGTTGTAAAGTGATATTAAAAGTTTGGCTTTTTAAAAAATAAAATAAAAATAACAAACATGTTATACTTACCTGCTCTGTGTAATGGTTTTGCACAGTGCAGCCCCGATCCTTCTCTTCTTGAATCCCTTCCCACCCTGGTGCTCCTGGCTCCTCCCAAGTTCCCCCACGGCAAGTAGCTTGTCGTGGGTGCACCCAAGCAGGTGGGCTTCCCCCATCACACACAGAACCGTGGCTCTGCCCCACCTCCTGCTCTCCCCTTATTGGCTCACTGGCTGTGATTGACAGCAGCAGGAGACAATAACTTGAGCCAATGAGGAGTCAGAGTCCCCAGGGAGCTGAACCTCTCGTGCACATCTCTGGATCAAGATAGGGCTCAGGAAAGTTTTGAGGGGGGGGGGGGGGTTACCTTCATGCATAGAATGCACCTTCAGCCTTTAGGCCCATTTCACCCTACCACGACTTCAAATCGTTTTGCCACGATTTCAGGGAATGCCTGTGTAAAATTGTGCCAACTCGCATCAAAGTCGTAGTACAGGAACTACTTTGAAGTCAGTGCATCTTGAAGTCACATAGATATGAATGGGTACTAATTGGAAATCATGGGGTACGACTTGTTAACCACTTAAGCCCCGGACCAATATGCAGCTAAATGCCCAAAGGCGTTTTTACAATTTGGCACTGCGTCGCTTTAACAGACAATTGCGCGGTCGTGCGACGTGGCTCCCAAACAAAATTGGCGTCCTTTTTTCCCCACAAATAGAGCTTTCTTTTGGTGGTATTTGATCACCTCTGCGGTTTTTATTTTTTGCGCTATAAACAAAAATAGAGCGACAATTTTGAAAAAAATTCTATATTTTTTACTTTTTGCTATAATAAATATCCCCCAAAAACATACATAAAAACATTTTTTTTCGTCAGTTTAGGCCGATACGTATTCTTCTACCTATTTTTGGTAAAAAAATCGCAATAAGTGTTTATCGATTGGTTTGCGCAAAATTTATAGCGTTTACAAAATAGGGGATCGTTTTTTTGCATTTTTATGAATTTTTTTTTTTTTTTTACTACTATTGGCGGCGATCAGCGATTTTTTTTGTGACTGCGACATTATGGCGGACACTTCGGACACTTTTGACACATTTTTGGGACCATTGTCATTTTCACAGCAAAAAATGCAATTAAATTGCATTGTTTATTGTGAAAATGACAGTTGCAGTTTGGGAGTTAACCACAGGGGGCGCTGTAGGAGTTAGGGCTCACCTAGTGTGTGTTTACAACTGTAGGGGGGTGTGGCTGTAGGACTGACGTCATTGATCGAGTCTCCCTATAAAAGGGATCACTCGATCGATACGCCGCCACAGTGCAGTGAAGCACGGGGAAGCCTTGTTTACATACGGCTCTCCCCGTTCTTCAGCTCCGGGGAGCGATCGCGTCGGAGCGGCTATAAACGAATAGCCACGCCGTCGTCCCGGATCGCTCCCCGCGGGAATCCGTCCGCCGCACGCAGCGGGGGGGGGGGGGGGGGTGTACCGATCGGACCCCCCACCCGCTAGAAGGCAAGGACGTATATATACGCCCTTCTGCCTGTCCGTGCCATTTTGCGGACGTAAATAGTCGTGCGGTGGGCGTTAAGGGGTTAAGCATCCCAAGTCGCAGGACAAGTCGCACAAGTGTGAAAGGGGCCTTACAACCACTTTAAGGAGCTCAACCGCAGAGAGGATGGTGGGTAATATACGACAGCAAATAATCACGTTCAGTTTCAGTACGAGACAAACTTGTTAGCAAATTACATAACAAACTGTAAGACACGAGGGAAACAAACAGTCAGGTAGCATTTGCACACAAGTCACCAGAAAGGACTGAAAGTGTTCAGAGGAGAGTTGTACATTGTCGGCATACCATAACCTGGCTATGAATCTTCCATGTAGTTAATGGCCTTGCATAATATAATAGATTCCAGATCGAGACAAGGGATTAAAGCTCAGCTTGTGTAAAGCTGGAAGGCACCAAGATACAGCGCACAGCTGGAGCTACTCATTATTATTAACCCTGTCCCCAGACTAGATCACAGAGAAAGTACAATATGTATGACCGACGCCAGCACTGCAAGAGTTACAGCGCCATATGTCAGTCATTTTCAATTATTGCACTGACCGGGCAAGATGTCAGTAAGTTATATTCCTAATCATAGAAGGAAAGAATACAATGTGGTATACCTTACCTGGAACAATGAGGTAGCAAGTCCCTCAGATAACAGTCTCTTCTATTACTCAGACATTCCGGAGGTGACATGATTGTGTTTGACTTCCCAATGCTGCTTTCACACTGCTCTGTAGCATACGCGTGGTTACCACGATGTTGGCGCATTTTAGGATCCGGTCTGTTTTCGGGTTGCCCGCACCTATGAAAAATGGATATGTAACTCCAAAAATGCACCAAAAACACAAAACACAATGGGCTGGATTCACGTACCTGCGCTTGTTCTTACGGCGGCGCAGCGTAGCGTATTTACGCTACGCCGCCGTAACTTACAGGAGCAAGTGCAGTATTCACAAAGCACTTGGTCCGTAAGTTGCGGGGGCGTAGCGTAAATGGGGCCGGCGTAAGCGCGCATAATTCAAATGTGGAAGGGGGGGCGTGATTTATGTAAATCTAAGATGACCTGACGTGATTGACGTTTTGTACGGACGGCGCATGCGTGTACATATCCCAGTGTGCATTGCTCCGAAGTACGCCGCAATGACGTATTGGTTTCGACGTGAACGTAAATTACGTCCAGCCCTATTCACGAACGACTTACGCAAACGACGTAAAAAATTAAAATTTCAAAGCGGGAACGACGTCCATACTTAACATTGGCTGCGCCTCCTACCATTAAAGTTCATGTGCGGTGTAAAGGCAGGTGTCCCAATACTTTTGACAATATAGGCCCGGATTCACGTACCTCGGCGCATAGTTATGCCGGCGTAGCGTATCAAATATACGCTACGCCGACTTAGCGCAGAGCAGCGAGCACAGTATTCACAAAGAACTTGCTCCCAACGTTGCGCCAGCGTAACATAAATTCTTCAGCGTAAGCCGGCCTAATTCAAAGTAGGTGGAAGTGGGCGTGATCCATTTAAAGGATGCGTGACCCCATGCAAATGATGGGCCGAACGAAAGGCGCATGCGCCATCCCGTGGAAGCATCCCAGTGCGCATGCTCAGAATCACATCGGAAATACTCCTTAAGATACGTCGAATCACTGCCTACGACGTGAACGTAACCTACGCCCAGCCCTATTCACGTACTACTACGTAAACAACGTAAAATACGACAGGTGTTCCCTGGTCCATACCTTAACATGACTTACACCTGCTTTATGAGGCTTAACTTTACGTAAGCCTTACGCAAACAGCGTATATGATGCGCCGGGCGCAACTACGTTCGTGAATCGCCGTATCTCCCTCATTTGCATATTTGCAATGAGGCGGCCATCGTAAATATGCGCCCAAGATACGCCGGCGTAGGAAAGTTACGTCGGTCGGAGGAAGCCTATTTTCAGGCGTATCTAGTTCTATGGGTACGGCGCAGAGATACGACGGCGCACATTGACACTTACGCGGCGTATCTCGAGATACGCCAGCGTAGGTGCTACGTGAATCCGGGCCATAGTGTATGTCTGATTTATGTGAATGCATTATGGCAATTAAAACTTCTCTGTTTAGTATCACTTTAACAAATACAAAGATAAAATGAATGACAAGCTAAGGCATGCAGAGATTGCTTCAATTTCATTTTTTGTCCAAACACAAGTCACAGAAATCCAAGGTTCCTGAGACGACATTATCATGGTTGAAAACTCTGACAGAGGATAATCTGAAGGGACACGGTCTAGACTGCTTGACAGAACCATATTTGGAAACTACCAGGGGACACCTACTGACAGCGACATAAGTGACTATAAAAATGTAAGTGTCACCGATCATTTCTGAGCTGGATTAGATACCTCTCTATTGGAGATGTGCTGTGCGTCCAATAGGCGCTGACATCTCCCAGTGTCTTCATGGTAGAGAAGTGTCACATGAAGTGGTGAAGACAGAGATAAGTCTGGATAATGGGATGACACAAATAATGACAACTCAGTTTCCTCAGAAGCTGCTGAAGGCATGAAGGCAACTGGATGGACAAGGGAGCCTGATCCGTGTTCATGTGTGGCATGTGTATGAATTCAGATGACACAAGTTGCTAAAGGCTCTGTAGTGCTCTGCTATAAACAAGGTTAGAATATTGATTATTCCACAGACAAGTAACCTCAACATCAGATATACAATAACCAGCCCCCAACCTGATGAAATATATCTGCGATTCTGTTCTTTTCTATGGAAAACAGAGAAAAGTGTCAGATTTGAGTCACAGTGTCCTGGATGATGAGACTCGGCAGATAACGGCAGGATATGAAGCCTAATGCCGCTTAAACACAACCGTTTTTCGGGTTCTAAAAAATGACGTTTTTTTTTATGTCATTTAAAAAATCGTGTGTGGGCTCCAGAGCATTTTTCACAACGTAAAAAATGGGCATAAAATATTTAGAGCATGCTCTAATTTTTCATGTCGTTTTTAACGTTGTCGTTTTTAATGTCGTAAAAAAAAATGGCCGTATTGGGTGGAATATCTTCATATACTAGGCTGAGGGCCAGGCATTGATGGAGCCCCCGGCTGATGTGTGAGCAAAGATCTGTGGCCATGTTCCCTCCCACCCCTGACCGATTGCATACCGGTGGGTGGGTCTGCATGCAACTCCCCCCCCCTATTCCGGGGGGGACATGACTAGAGGGATTAATTCCTCACCCCCCCTTCTCTATCCTCGACCGCCTTTCCCCTTCCTATCTCTTTCCTTTCCTCGTTACACTTCCGCTCTGTCTCTCTAACCCCGAACTTCCTACATGACCCCCGTCTGGGGGTCCTCCCGAATAAAAAAGAAAATGGTGGGGCCGGTTGCGCGTCCCCCCCCCCCCTTTGAGAGCCGCCGCGGGCTTTTTGCATGCGGCGGCCTTCGGGTGCTCCCCGGGGACGCGAACGCAATTAGGCGCTGGCGGTCCATGGGGGGTACCTGAAGGGAGGTTAGCGATGGCTTTTATACATTATGTTCTGCTGTTGTGTAATTTATACATTGCGTGTACTGTGTGTACTATTGTGTTTATTTTTGTCGGCCCGCGCGGCCTTGTCCCTGTTTTACAAATAAAAAAAATAAAAAATGGCTGTATATGAGCTTTAACAACGTGAAAAAACCGTGCATGCTCAGAAGCAAGTTATGAGACGGGAGCGCTCGGTCTGGTAAAACTAGCGTTCGCAATGGAGATAGCACATTCATCACGCTGTAACAGACTGAAAAGCATGAAGACTGAAAAGCGCGAATCGTCTCTCACCAAAATTTTACTAACACAAAATCAGTAAAAGCAGCCCCAAGGGTGGCACCATCCAAACGGAACTTACCCTTTATAGTCCCGTCGTACGTGTTGTACGTCACCGCGCTTTGCTAGAGCATTTTTTTTTTTCACGATCGTGTGTAGGCAACGTCGTTTTTTTAGACCATTAAAAATGGTCGTGTGTACGCGGCATTAGACGAACCGACTGACCTGCTGCAAATCAAACATAGTGCTTGGGAAAAGTATTTTATAGCAAATTAAAGCAAAGATCCAGGATGCAAATACCACGAAATATGTGCTAGACAGCGCTTGCAAAAAGAAACAGTTGCTAAAATATTAATAAAAAATGTTGTAAAATTATAATAAGGCCTCATGCCCACAGACGTTTTAACAAACTGGCTGTAAAGCTAGTACCGACGCCAGGAAAAAAGCGGCATTAAAAACGCGATTTTATCCGCATTTTGCATTGAAGATAATGCACGTTTAGCCGCAGTGGCTTTCAGTCGCGTTTCTCTGTCTCTGTTCAAAATAAATGGTTCCCTACGGGAGCCCATTGGTTTCAATAGAAGCCGCACCAGAAGTCGGTTCAAGGTGATCTGAGAATCTTGAAGGGGAACCCCACCAAAATGTAAAATAAAAATTTGGCTTGAGGTCACCCCCCCCCAAGATGATACCAGACCCTTCAGTCCGGTATGGATCTTAAGGGGAACCCCCACACAAAAAATAATGGCATGGGGGTCCCCCCAAAGATCCACACCAGATGATTATCCGAGCACGCAGCCAGGCAGGTCAGGAAAGGGGGGAAGGAACGAGAGCCCCCCCCCTCTTGAACCGTACCAGGCCACATTCCCTCAACATGGGGGTGGGTGCTTTGGGGCAGGTGTCTTCTGCCAGGTGTCCTTCGCTATCATCTTGAGGGGTACCTCACACCAAAAAACATTTTTACATTTTGGCGGAGTTCCTCTTCAAGATTCTCAGCCCCGCAAGTCACATCATCTAGGAATCCTCTCATACTGTGAAAAAAACACTATTTATTGATAATAAAAAAAAATAAAAAAAATAAACACTTGCATACAAAGGCTGATGCCTAAAAAAACATACAATACAATATATTCCCAATCTACCCAGTCTCTTGGAAGACGCAGGCCAGTCTGCGTGCGTTTCACCAAAAATGACGCACCCAGAGTTCGTCTTAAAGCATTTCGTCAT
The DNA here is from genome assembly GCF_905171775.1 of Rana temporaria. NCBI lineage: Eukaryota > Metazoa > Chordata > Amphibia > Anura > Ranidae > Rana > Rana temporaria. Next base: position 11,604,948 of record NC_053500.1, on the reverse strand, counting down.
CACGTGACGTCCTCAGAAGCAGCTACAGCAGGGGTAGGCAACCTCGGCCCTCCAGATGTGGTGAAACTGCAAATCCCATCGTGCCTGTGCCTCTAGGAGTCATGCCTGTGACTGTCAGGGTCTTGCAATGTCTTGTGAGCCTTGTAGTTTCAAAACAGCTGAAGGGCCAGGTTGCCCTTCCCTTGAGCTACAGGATGCACTTGAAAGCAAATATCTGAATAACTGCCAAGGACAATTCATATTTTATTATAAACAATTTCCAGTACTTTTTATGTGCTGCATCCTTTCTTTCAAACTGCTTTTAAAGTGTCACAAGGTGTTGATCAATTCCCTAAAATCTTTAAAGGCATCTCCAAAAACTTTTTTTTTTTTAAACTGTCATTCCAACATTGTTATCTCAATACCACTACAAAAGGCAAACCTTTTCTTCTGGTATCTATTCCTTTTTTGAAAGTCAGGTCTTCTTTTTCCTGGTGTAGGTCCTCAAATCATACACTGGCGCTAAAGATGCTGGAGGAGAACAAATCACTATTAATTAATGATGACATTACTATTACTACTAGAAAAAATGTGGCTCATGTATAAGGGCATGATGTTGCCAACATCCCTGAATCAAATGAAAAAATGAATACCTAAAAACAAAGTCTAGCTGTGTCAAAAGGAGTGGTGAGTGTATATAAGTTTGTCTTTTGCCCTCTTTTTTGATTTGGGACAATTTAATGACACTCCTTTGTATATATTTGACCTCCCTTTAGTTGGGATCGCCCTTATTATATTTGGGTGCTGACCGAATAGTGGATTCTGACTATCTACCCTCCACCCCCCATGGTTCGGGAGCCCTCTTGAATGAAGCAGCCCTCTATGGCATTGGAGACATCACCCGGCCCGGCCAATTTCTTTTGGCATTGGTGCATCCACGCCTCCCTGGGGACAATCTAGGTATTCCTTGTCTGGGTAAAGGTGAGTCCTTTTCCTTCAGATGATGAACTTCTCTTTTTTCCCCCCTCATGCCCACATGTTACAATGTCCACACCTGATCACAAAAGTTTTTGTGTTGTTTTCTTTACTTTGTATTTTTTCATGTTTCAGAAAAAAATTCTACTGCTTATTTTCCCTGAAGAAGGATGTAAAACAAACATTTGAAACGCGTCGGAAACGACCACTTATGCCCTTAGCCTTGTCCTGGGGTATATGATGATCTATAGCAGCAATTTTTTCATGTCTGATATTTTTATCTGTAATTTGATGTGTTATTGTGACTATTTATGCTTATTTACATTTTGTATTAAATTTATATTTTTATGACCTAGTTGTCATCGCTATTTATGGTTGCCCTAAAAATCCCACTTTATTTAGAGGTATTCATTTTTTCATTACTATTACTACTAAACATAAATCAGATTAGAAAGGACAGAACTATAAGGGGTGCCACTGTTGACTGTTGTTGAAATGTCCAAGCTATCATCATTAGTAATGAGCTCTGGCGTGCCTGACAGGAAGCCAGGCATTCCCCACCCTGCAGTTGCACCTTCCCAATGGGAATGTATACGTCTCTGCAGGGCATGGTGTGCCTTGGCCGCCTATGATTGGCCCAGTATAGTAACAGCTTTCTGACAGGCTTTCTCAGGTGGCTTCGGGCCGGGAACCGAACATGGCTGAGCTCATCTCTAATCATCACCATCATTATCCTTCACAACCAAGCAAGGCACTGGCCTTTTAATAGGTTTCTAAAAAACATATGCCCCTATATTTAACTGGCAGAATACTTATTCCAGACAGTAATTATTGGAAGATGAAAGTGGTGGCACTGGATCTAAAAGCAGTTCAAAATCTGCATAGTGATAGAATCTAGAGACCGTATAGTCAGCTTTCAAAACACGAAAGAGCCTTCAAGAGGTGACCTGAAAGAAATCCAGGAGGTGCATGAGGTGAGCAAGCAGGTCCACCACACCAATGAACTGGGTGGGGGCAGGGGTATATTTTATTCTATCCTATCCTTTATCTGATATAAGATTAAATAAGGTATCTTTTGAGCTCCTGACCATTAGGCCACTTTCACACGGTCCGCCTGTCAGCTTTTTCAGCGGACCTGAACGGGCGCTCCAAGCAAGTCTATGGAGCAACGGAGGTCCGATGACATCCAATCCGCTAAAATCAGACATAGGGCGATACGCTCACCATCCGTCCGGGCGGATCGAATGAGATCTGATGAAAACCGACATGCTGTCCGTTTTTGCCCGATCTCTCCATAGGAATCAGCGGTGCTAGACAGGCCCCTCCCCACTCAGTGAGCAGAGAGGGACCTGTCGTCCGCCGGTGTTCTATCAGTATGGGTCCGCCCATCAGATAGTGCCTGGGTTGAACTGCGCATGCGCAATTGGAGATCACGGAAACCTCAGAGACTTGACATCTGTTCCGTCAGCTGTTCTTGGAGCATGCACAGTTAACAGGCCGATCGCTCCCGATGCTTATCCACGACGTTCACTGTATCAGATGGGGGACCCATATAGATAGAACAGCGCTGAAAATTAAAGCGTTGCCTATGGGGATTTTTAAGTACAGTAGTTTTGCACAATTCCACGGAGTGTGCAATTTTGAAGCGTGACATGTTAGGTATCCATTTACTCGGCGTAACATCATCCTTTTTCCATTATGCAAATAAAAATTGGGCTAACTTTACCGTTTTTTTTTTTTTATGCACCATTCCACGGAGTGTGCAATTTTGAAGCGTGACATGTTAGGTATCCATTTACTCGGCGTAACATCATCTTTTTTCCATTATGCAAATAAAAATTGGGCTAACTTTACCGTTTTTTTTTTTTAATGCGTGAAACCCCCCCCCAAAAAAATGTGTTTAAAAAATTGCTGCGCAAATACTGTGCGATTTTATTCTATAGGGTCTCTGCTAAAAAACATATATAATGTTTGGAGGTTCTGTGTAAATTTTCGAGCAAAAAAAAAATATTATTTTTACATGTAGGAGAGAAATTGACCTGGTAGGCAAGTGGTTAAACTGGAAACACAATACTACAAGAGGGATTCCTTCTATTTACTTGTGCCGGGGTTAATAGAGAGAAGTGGTGCCCCCCTCCGCTAACCTACAGCCATAGAACCAGTTAGAAAACAGCATGGAAACTGTCTGTGTAACAAAGTGCTGTTAGCCGGAGTCTAATTGAGCAGTGACACAACGCAGACTCTTGAAGTCCTTTGTAGCAGCCCATGGCTCGATAGAGCTGGAAACACCATCGTTTCCTCCACCAGCCTTTTGTGCCTTGAGCACATTGTCAACAAGTGAGACGAATGCTGCACACACTCTCTTTTTGGGCGCTACAGACACCATGTCGCCAGGATAACCCTGCGTGGAAAATTCTGAGGTGGAAGGGAACCCGTATTAATTAGCTTGGAAGACGCCAACCTCTTCACAAGTGTAATGCGAGCCTTTTTATTGGGGAAAAGTGAAACAAGCGTTACATTGCTTTCGGTTAGGCCAGTAAAACAGAAGGTGATCCATACATATGTATGTTATGCTGGTTTTAGGCTTTTTTTTTTTTTCTAATGGTTTTCTAGGCTGAAGTCCAGATTTTTACAGCACAGGATTCCCATTGTGAAGAATTAACGGTTGCTGGAGCTGCAGGATTTCAAAAGTTGCAGAATGTAGAAATATCTATATATATATATATAGACACATGGAATAATTTGATCTGTTCGGAAACAAAATCCTCCACAGCTCACCTTTCCTAATGCCCTGTACACACCATCACTTTATGTGATGAAAAAAAACGACATTTTCTGTGAAGTAAAAACGACGTTTTTGAAACTTCAATTTTCAAAGACGAAGTTGCCTACACACCATCGTTTTTCACAATGTTCTAGCAAAGCGAGGTTACGTTCACCACGTTTTTCCATTGAAGCTCGCTTCATAAGTAGCTTCTGGGCATGCGCGGATGAAAAAACGTTGTTTTAAACAACGTTTTTGCTACACACGGTCAATTTCTGTGAAGTAAAAGTTGACGTTTTGAAAAACGACACATAAAATTGAAGCATGCTTCAATTTTTTTTGGTCGTTTTTTAGAAGACATAAAACAACGTTTTCCCCCACACACGGTCAATTAAAGTGACGTTTTTAAAAACGTCATTTTTTTTCATCACAAAAAACGACCGTGTGTACGCGGCATAACAACTAGCAAATAATAAATGGCACTATAAAAAAAATAATAATAATAATCGGCCTGTAACCCTACAGAGATACAACTCTGCAGGAACCTCATACAGGGGCGAGGATTCACAATAATTCAAAAGACACAAATAATGCAGCTCTGGATGTAAAGGTGTTATAAACCTTCCTACCTGCACCTTCATGTTTTTCACCCCCCGCATTGATCATGCAGTTTCATGTGGTATTTGTTGGCCTGTATTCACAGCCTATCTGCTTCCAGACCGCTCACTGTACATGTATGACGGCCTGGCTGCGATGGATCACGTACATGTATGTGATCCAGTATTTCTGGATAGATACCAGCCGTGCGCGCGCCCCACCCCTAAGCGGCCTGGCTGTGCTGTAATTCGCTACAGCCCAAGCAGCAAGTCCCGGCCAATGATTTATGGCTGTAACCCGCTGTGCCAATGACAGAAGAGAGCCCTGAGTAAGTAAACAACACAGAGCTCTCTACAGACAGCAGCAATGTACCATTTTGTTTTTTATCTCTCTGCTAAGCAGGAAGTAAAAACCGGTGTTCTGTTGAAAAGTGCCCCCCATCGAATAGTGCCCGCGCAGGCGCAGAATAGAGCCGCACTTCAGCTGGAGTGGTGTGACCAAGGTGCAAGCGCATATCGTAGGAGGTAGTATCTCTCAATGGGAGATACCATTTTACGGGCACAATTGAAACCTATACAAACAGCGGGGGGAGACCGTAGTTCTCACATTGTGCCTCGCTGTTGCGGGGGCGGCTTTACAGTGTGCTGATGGTCCGGGTTTGTATGTGTTGCAGGGCGGGTTTGCTGTGTTGAAAGGCAACACAGCCACATGCTGCCCTCCAACAGCAGCGATGCACAATCTGAGAACTATGGTCTCCCCCCGCTGTTTGTATAGGATTCAATTGTGCCTTTGAAATGGTATCTCCCATCAAGATATACCCCCTACGATGTGCGCATGCACCATGGTTACGTCAGCCCAGCTGATCGGCAAATCAGCTGTTGTGCTATGAAGTACAGCGCATCCGCATTTCGTCCCGGGCACCATTCAATGGGGGGGCACTTCTCGACAAAACACCGGTGTCCTGTCGAGAAATGGCCGCCCGGAACTGCGCATGCGCAGTACGGAGTCGCCGAAGCAGAATTTACGATCAGCTGTAGACAGCGCCTGCGCACAATAGCCGGCATTGTTCCACACGCTCCCGATGCTAATAAATTTCCCTCAAAAATATTTAAGAAACTATTTTTTTTCCCTCAGTTTAGGCCGATACGTATTCTTCTACCTATTTTTGGTTAAAAGAAAATCGCAATAAACGTTGATTGATTGGCAAAATTTATAGCGTTTACAAAATAGGGGATAGTTTTATTGCATTTTTATTATTTTTATTTTTTTACTGCTAATAGCGGCGATCAGCGATTTTTTTCGTAACTGCGACATTATGGCGGACACTTCGGACAATTTTGACACATTTTTGGGACCATTGTCATTTTCACAGCAAAAAAATGCATTTAAAATGCATTGTTTTCTGTGAAAATGACAGTTGCAGTTTGGGAGTTAACCACTAAGGGGTTATGTGTGACCTCATGTGTGTTTACAACTGTAGGGGGGTGTGGCTGTAGGTGTGACGTCATCGATTGTGAATCCCTATAAAAGGGATCACTCGATCGATGCAGCCGCCACAGTGAAGAACGGGGAAGCTGTGTTTACATACAGCTCTCCCCGTTCTTCAGCTCCGGGGACCGATCGTGGGACTCCAGCAGCGATAGGGTCCGCGAGTCCCGCGGCCGAGGTCACTGAGCTTCGGACCGGGTTGCAGGCGCGTGCCCGCGACCCACTGCTGGGCATTATACAATCACGTACAGGTACGTGATTGTGCCCAGCCGTGCCATTCTGCCGACGTATATGTGTGGTTAAAGCGGTGGTTCACCCTGCAGAACAACATTTTAGCATACAATTCGGCATAGTAGCGCGAGCTACAGTATGCCGGTCTTAATTTTTTTATCGCCGTACTCACAGTGTAATCGTACATAGAAGATTCTGACTGCCCGCGGGGAATGGGCGTTCCTTTCAAGAGGGAGGGTGATTGACGGCCGGCTCTGGCACGTCACTCTCCCCGAAGACAGCCGGAGTAGGTCTCGGCTCTTCACGGCGCCTGCGCACAGACTATGCGCAGGCGCCGTGAAGAGCCAAGCCTATTTCGGCTATTTCCGGAGAAGCGCGACGCGCCGGAGCCGGCCGTCAATCACCTTCCGTCTGGATTGGAACGCCCATTCCCCGTGGGCAGTCGGAATCTACTATATACGATTACACTGTGAGTACGGCGATAAAAAAATTAAGACCGGCATACTGTAGCTCGCGCTACAATGCCGAATTTTAGGCTAGAAGAAAAAAAAATAAAAAATTTTATTTTATAGGGTGAACCCCCGCTTTAAATGACGTTTTTAAAAACGTTGTTTTAATTCATGCCGAAAAATGATCGTGTGTACGCGGCATAATGCTACATTGTGCAGGTTTGCTATATTAATGAGAAAAGGCCTTCATAGAGTAGAGGCAGTGGTGGAATTAGGTGTAGATTTATTATTGGTGCTCACAAGTCAGTAGCAGTGGGGGGAAACTCTCAGCGGCTTTGGACACATCAAAGGCTTGTTCTCCACTACAGACTGCGGCTCTGCTCTGTGTCATCTGCAGGACTTCACTATGAAGGGCTGGGCTGTGTCTGTCTCTGGGGGCTGGATGTGTCTGGCCTGATGTGAAAACAGCGATGAAGAGAAGGGACTCTCAGCAGGACACAAAGAGATACATCTGACGGGTGTAAGAAAGTACTTCTACCGCAATCTAATGTGTCACAACCTGAAGTGGATGCCAGGCAGTGACAACCCACTGGGGCGGCTAATGTCAGCTCCTTAATAGATGTGACAACAAAGGATCAGTGCCCACAGACATTTTATGAGCTGTGCAAATAGGCCTGGAACAACTTTGTAGACCAGTTACCCAACTCCCTCCCACCCCCCCCCCCCCCCCCCCCAACCAATCACATCCCAAATTGACTAACATTATAGGCAGATAATATGGAGATCATCAGATATAAAAGATTGCTAAACAAACACAACGCACAGTGCCTTGAAAAAGTATTCATATGAATATGAATGAATGAATGAATATGAATGAATGATTATGAATGAATGACTTGTATAGCGCTACTCATGCGAACTGAATCGCCTCTGCACCTTGAAATTTTCCACATTTTGTCATGTTACAACCAAAAATGTATTTTATTGGGATTTTATGTGATAGACCAACACACATAATTGTGAAGTGGAAGGAAAGTGATAAATTGTTTTCCAAATTTTTTTACAAATATGTGAAAAGTGTGGGGGGTACATTTGTATGGCGCCCCCAATACTCAATACTTTGTAGAACCCCCTTTGACTGCAATTACACCTTCAAGTCTTTTTGCGGGATTTCTCTACCAGCTTTTCACATCTAGAGAGGGAAATTTTTGCCCATTTTTCTTTACAAAATATCTCAAGTTCTGTCAGATTGGATGGAGAGCGTCTGTGATCAGCAATTTTCAAGTCTTGCCACAGATTCTCAATGTGATTTAGGTCTGGACTGTGACTGGGCCATTCTAACACATGAATATGCTTTGATCTAAACCATTCCATTGTAGCTCTGGCTGTATGTTTAGGGTCGTTGTCCTGCTGGAAGGTGAACCTCCGCCCCGGTCTCAAGACTTTTGCAGGTTTTCTTCTAAGATTGTTCTGTACTTGGCTCCATCCACCTTCCCATCAACGCTGACCAGCTTCCCTGTCCCTGCTGAAGAAAAGCACTCCCACAACATAATGCTGCCACCACCATGTTTCACAGTGGGGATGGTGTGTTCAGCGTGATGTGCAGTGTTAGTTTTCCACCACACTTAGGGCTAGATTCAGATAAGTTAGCGGATCTTTAGATCCGCGTAAACTATCTGATTTACGATCCGCCGGCGCAAGTTTTTGAGGCAAGTGCTTTATTCAGAAAGCACTTGCCTCTAAAGTTGCGGCGGCGTATTGTAAATCCCCCGGCAGAATTCAAATTCCGCGGCTAGGGGGGCATGTAGAATTTAAATCAGGCACGTCCCCGCGCCGACCGAACAGCGTATGCGCCGTCCGCTAAATTTCCCAGCGTGCATTGCTCCGAATAAGCCTCTCAATCTCAGCTGAGAGCCGTATTACGTTCCACGCTGGAACGCATACGCCGACCGCGCACTGACGTCATCGCCCGGCGCCGCCTGCGTTCCAGCGTGGAACGCGGAAGTGCCCAACGAAATCAACGTTCCATTTGCCACACATGCCTCGCTGTTCTATTATTGTCGGCTGTAGCCGGACCACGCTACAACCAAACTACTGGTATTAGATCCCCTCAGCTGGAAATCATCCCATGCCGGATCCATGCCACCAATAAGCCATAGCTTAATCCTACTAAATAACCTCTACCTGGATCCATGCTGCTATTGCTTTGGGGACACCCTAAGATATTCACCACAAGGCGACCATCCATCACAGAATCCCATTGATGCTAAATTACTCTGCTTTTGCTGATGAACACTCATGCTGCGCAAACGGATAAGTACCATTACCACATTACATTTATTGCTCTAGAACAGTGGTTCTCAACCTGGGGGTCGGGACCCCCTCGGGGGTCAAATGATGATTTGCCAGGGGTCACCGAATCCTGGGCTGTTCCTGAAGCCCACACCGCTCTCCCAGCCTTTTTTTACTGATTAGAACTCTCCCCAGCATTGCCACTCATCCCAATTCCATGCCATCACTGCCACTCAAATACCAACCCCCCCCCCCCCCCACCAAGGAGCAAGAGAAGTAATAAAAATAGAGAATACATGGAATATAGAGGAAAAGAGCGGCATGAAAGAAAGAAAAAGGGAGAAAAAGAACAAGAAAGACGGCTGGAGAGGGATGGGGAAAAAAAAGTAATTAGAATAAAGAGAGATAAAAGAAAGAAAGGAGAACAAAGAGAAAGAGTTGTACATCCTAAAATGTACCATAAGGGGTTTTAATACTGTATGAGTGGAAGGGATTCAGGGAGTGCAAAATGTCCGTGGGTTTGGGGGTGCAAATTACTTGTCTTGCCTTGGGTGCTGACAACCCACGCTACAAAAATAATTTTACTTTTGGGGGTCCCCACAACTTGGAAAATTTTATCAAGGGGTCACGGCACTAGAAGGTTGAGAACCACTGCTCTAGAATTACCCTGTTCACTTATTGTATTTACTAAGTACTGAATTTGAACCTGGCGCTAGTTTATACTATCGCTGTGCGTTCGGGATTAGTTATTATGGTTTCATATAACAGTTGTGGCATATCTTAAAAGGGACATACACTACTAAACCATTTAATCTCCAGTTGCCTCTCTCAAGTATATGCTATCTGCATACAGTAGTCTCATATGCTACGTGCTTGACATTTGTTGTTAATAGTATACGGTCTTCGGCTTGAAAAACTGAACATGTTCACTATACCTTTTAAGGCTAGGGGTTGAAGGTATGTTGTACTACCTCCTCCCTTAGTAGCTCAATGCATTCCTATATGTGAGAGATATGATGTAGTGAACCCCCAAACTCTTTTTCTCTGTTTAGAGTGTCGCCTGGGGTCCAATACTGAAAATCACATTACATAGAGAAGTGCATTTAAATCTTTCCCTAAACCGCAGTTGTGGTTCACCGTAGTTTGTGACAGCCAGCCGCTCCCGCCTCCTTCACAGGCCGGTGCTCCAGTGAGCGCTGGAGGGGCAGAGCAGAGAGCTAGAGACTGACCGTTCTCTCTGCTCACTGAAGGCTCAGAACCAAGCAATCAGCGATGTTTGATCGCTCAGTTCTCAGGCTTAGAGCCGGCGGGGATCGGTGGATTCATCTAGGTGAGCATAAATGTTTTTTTTTTTTTGTTACATGCCCAAATAAATACGTAACTTGCTTTTACTATCATTGCAATGATTTTGTAAGATACATTTTTGGGTTTCTGGGTATAAAGGCCCGGATTCACAAAGCACTTACGCCGATGTATCTCGAGATACGCCACGTAAGTGTAAATATGCGCCGTCGTATCTATCTATGCGCCGTGCCCATAAACTGAGATACGCCTGAAAATAGGCTTCATCCGACCGACGTAACTTTCCTACGCCGGCGTATCGTAGGCGCATATTTACGCTGGCCGCAAGTGGCGCTCGCATTGATTTCCTATTCAAATATGGAAATGAGGGATATACGCTGATTCACGAACATACTTGCGCCTGGAGCATAATATACGCGGTTTGCGCAAGTCGTACGTCCGGCGTTAAGTTATTCCCGATATAGGAGGCGCAACCCATGCTAAGGTATGGACCAGGGAACACAGCCGTCGTATTTTACGTCGTTTACGTAGTACGTGAATAGGGCTGGGCGTAGGTTACGCTCACGTCGTAGGCAGTGATTCGACGTATCTTAGGCAGTTGTTTCGACGTGATTCTGAGCATGCGCACTGGGATGCGGCCACGGGACGTCGCATGCGCGCGGTCATTTTAAGTACTTCAATGGCGCTTGGCCCATCATTTGCATGGGGTCACGCCTCATTAGCATGGCTCACGCCCACTTCCACCTACGCCAGCTTACGCCGAGGAAACCCAGCGTATCTTTAAGAGCGAGTGGGAGCAAGTGCTTTGTGAATCCAGTGCTTGCCTCTGTGCGCTGCGTTGGCGTAGCGTATATTAGATACGCTACGGCGGCATTAAATATGCGCCGATGTATGTAAATCAGGGCCAAAGTTTTTTTTTTTTATTATTATTAAAATAACAAACATGCCTATACTTACCTGCTCTGTGCAATCATTTTGCACAGAGCAGCCCTATTATCTTCTTCTGGGGTCCCCTGCCGGTGCTCCAGGCCCCTCCTCTTCATCAGGGGCCCCTACAGAAAGCTGCTTTCCCTGGGGGCACCTGTGCGAACCCCGCTGCTCTGTGCATTGACAGACAGTGGGACTCGTCCCCCCCCCCCCACCCCCAGACCCCGCGTCACAGGATTGGATTTACAGTAGCAGGATTTAAGCTACTGTGCCATTATTAAATGTTCGTATACTGACGAAATTAGTGCAATGCATCTACTTTACATCATTTTATTAAATTTGATCAAAAATCATATATACAATTTTTTTTTATTTTTTTTTAAACCATACTTTGGTAAGGAGATAAAAGTCCAAACTAGTGACAGATGAGTGGGTACAATAGATCACCTAGTTAATATTTCAACAATAACCATATCTACAATATGTCACTGCTGATGAATTGGTGGGAACCTAGGATCAGAGATTTTTCAGATGAAGCCATGTACTTGAGAATAGCTTTACTCCCTTAAAATCAAAGGGAAGATGAACTGGACTGTATCCTGGGGTTCATCAGTGTCCTGTCAGGAGATAATTGTTCCCGTCTATTATCCACACTGTTATCCCAGCCCTAGGGGTTAAAATCTGCAAGCTCTTTCCCCCCCATTAGGGAGTGGAGCATCTGTAGAAGGCCTGGGTTTGGAAGGGTGCTGGAGAATTTAGCAAGCTGATCTGTAATTCACATGGGGTCCTCAGGAAGCATTGAAGAAACAGCCAAAAAGCCTTTGAACCTTTCTAGGCATCATTTATCTGCCTGACAGAGCAGTCCTATCCCTCGGCTCCTACGCTCCGAGCACATTCGTTCTTTCCACATTTGGTCCATTCTTGATTTAAAAGCACGTTCCAGGTTCCTGGAGTTCAAACTTTAAGGGGGAAAAAATTACTTTTCCCTTGTCTGGGTTGTATCTCAGGCGACATTCAAAACATTTATCACATTTAATAAAAAAAAAATAAAAAAAAAAGTTTTTGGGTTAGTGTGTAGTGTGGCTAACCAGATTCGAGAAAAGGTTTATCCGGGAAAGGATGATACATCCATCACAAGAAACCATGATGTCTGATACTCTATATCAGGTAAGTGAGCATAAATTGGTACAGAACTGTGTAGTATCATGTATACAGGTGTACAGACTTAACACAGAGAAACCATTACAGGGCAGGCATCGCTAGGAGTCCGCTTGCTCAACTGGGATCTGTGCCCTGATCCCTACTGATCCTCGTCTTCTGGGGTCCCTCCGCGGCTGTCTCGGCTCCTCCCCGCATCAGCTAACCCCCCTGGGAAGCACTTTCCCAAGGGGGTTACCTTGCGGGCGCGCTCCCGAGTCCAGCAATTGCATCCATAGACACGAATGCCAGACTCGGCCCCGCTCCCCCGACACTCGCGTCATTGGATTTTGATTGACAGCAGCGCCAGCCAATGGCTTCGCTGCTATCAATCTATCCAATGAAGAGCCGAGAAGACCGGGCCGAAATCCAGCGCGTTCTCGACACAGAGCTTTTGAGGGCTCAGGTAAGTAAACAGGGGGGCTGGGGGGGGCAGTAAGCATCGGATGTTTTTCACCTTAATGCATAGGATGCATTAAGGTGAAAAAACATGAACTTTTACAACCCCTGCAACGCTCAAATATAACTATTCTTAACCCCTTAACGCCCGCCGCACGACTATATACGTCCGCAAAATGGCACGGACAGGCAGATGGGCGTATATATACGTCCCTGCCTTCTAGCGGGTGGGGGGTCCGATCGGGGCGCCCCCCCGCTGCGTGCGGCGGGCGGATTCCCTCGGGGAGCGATCCGGGACGACGGCGCAGCTATTCGTTTATAGCCGCTCCGTCGGAGCTGAAGAACGGGGAGAACCGTGTGTAAACACGGCTTCCCCGTGCTTCACTGTGGCGGCGTATCGACCGAGTGATCCTTTTTACCATTTTATAAGGGAGACTCGATCGATGACGTCAGTCCTACAGCCACACCCCCCTACAGTTGTAAACACACACTAGGTGAACCCCAACTCCTACAGCGCCCCCTGTGGTTAACTCCCAAACTGCAACTGCAATTTAAATGCATTTTTTGCTGTGAAAATGACAATGGTCCCAAAAATGTGTCAAAATTGTCCGAAGTGTCCACCATAATGTCGCAGTCACAAAAAAAATCGCTGATCGCCGCCAATAGTAGTAAAAAAAAAAAATAATAATAAAAATGCAATAAAACTATCCCCTATTTTGTAAACGCTATAAATTTTGCGCAAACCAATCGATAAACGCTTATTGCGATTTTTTTTACCAAAAATAGGTAGAAGAATACGTATCGGCCTAAACTGAGGGAAAAAAATGTATATATGTTTTTGGGGGATATTTATTATAGCAAAAAGTAAAAAATATTGAATTTTTCTCAAAATTGTCGCTCTATTTTTGTTTATAGCGCAAAAAATAAAAACCGCAGAGGTGATCAAATACCACCAAAAGAAAGCTCTATTTGTGGGGGAAAAAGGACGCCAATTTTGTTTGGGAGCCACGTCGCACGACCGCGCAATTGTCTGTTAAAGCGACGCAGTGCCGAATCGCAACACCTGGCCTGGGCATTTAGCTGCAAAATGGTCCGGGGCTTAAGTGGTTAAAAATGTTCGACTCAGTATAGTGTATATTAACGTGGGCCAAGGACCGCTGTGTTGAATGCCTACTGTATGTGTTTTATCGATCAAGATGTACTAATCTTCCACTATTTGACCAATAAAGTAGCCTGCATCGAGGCCTAATTTAAATTCAAACCCAACCAAGAGAAGAGAGCGTTGTTGGAGAAAGCAGAGCGTTCCCTAGAGAACAGGATGACAGAGTTCTGTGAGCACGTGGCTCCAATACTTTTCCCAACCTGCACTTTACCACAGGAATTCCTTAAACCCCAAAGATTCTCCACACAAACCATCTATCGTCTCCTCAAGATTCTGTTTCATACCCGGAAATCCACAAAGGCATCATGGAATAAATTTATATGGGGCAATCTAAGGAAACAAAGAATTTTCCTCAGGGTATTAGAGGAGAGACTTCAGATAATTGCAGAGAGCCGGCCAGAGGCAGTATACATGCCATCCAGTCAGTATAAATGGAATGGAAAAGCTTAGGGTAAGCATTATGCACGTAGTATAATTACAATGTAATTTTTGGAGCATGAAAAAAAATGAAATGCCAGAATTTCCGCAGACATCAAGGATGACTTTTAAGTCATTCGTTTTGGCCTTGGTGGTCAAACCGTCTGTTTGTAAATAAGAAATAATTGCGCTAAGAAGATGACAAAGTGCACGGGCAGAAAATCAATTAACATGTTGTATTTCCAGCCACTACACAACCACAAGCAGCTCGTGGCTTCTGGCTGGGTTCTCTTGTTTCCAGTCCTCTGCCCTGGATTGGATGTGTAGAGAGACAGCTCGGAACCACAAGGAAAGAGCGATACATGCTGTATACTAAGCCCAGAACTGGCACTCGATCAGCGGGTACTTAGATCTCTGGATTTCACATCTAGCTCAGAATACGGTCAGCACAACAGACTAGTGTATGCATACTGTAACAATGCAAGGCCCAAGCACTGTGGAAATGTAGGAGAAAAGGGCACAGGATTTGCATTAAAGCGGAGTTCCACCTAAAAATTTAACTTCCGCTTAACCCACCCCTCGCCCCCTTACATGTCACATTTGGCATGTAATTTTTTTTGGGGGGGGGAGTGGGGGCTTCAGGAGAAGGGGGCTTCCTGTCCCACTTCCTCCTTCCGCCGAGGGGCTGGAAAGGCGATTAGCTTAATCGCCTTTTCACAGCCCCTCCCTGTAGGCGAGCGCCTGTCCAATCGGACGGCGCCGCGCTGCTCGCGCATGCGCAGTGGGTACCCGGTCGTGAAGCCGAAAGCTGTCACTGCCGGGTGCCCACACTAAGAATGAAGACGCCGGCCGGCGAGGGGGGGCGAGGAGCGGAGCCCCGGCCGGCGCGTCGCTGGAGCCGTGGAGCAGGTAAGTGTCTGTTTATGGAAAGCCAGCAGCTACACTTTTTGTAGCTGCTGACTTTTAATAAACTTATAAAAAAGGTGGAAAACCCCTTTAAGGCATTTCTGAGTGGAGAAGGCTGTGTTTTTTTGGTTTTCTACAGTTTCTGTAGTCCCGGATTGGAGCCTGGAGCTTAAAGGTTCCAAAGTGTCTTGAGTGGGATTGAACCTTCAATCCTGTGTCTGGATTGTACTGGGTGCCTGCAGCCTGTGTTAGTACACAGGTGTGCAGGGTGGGTATATACTCAAGTGAAAAAAAAGAGGAAAAAGGCACTACACTGGGTATATACTCAAGCCTTAGGATAGCTCAGGGCTCCCAGTTTGGAGACAGCTCCCATACTGCAGACAGGAGGTCTCACTCAGGAGTCAGCTGGGCTCCTATCGGGGTGTCAGGAGAACCCCTATCCAGAGGTCAGGAGTGTGCCGTGCAGCAAGGTGCTCAGACTAAAGGCTAAGAGAGCCAAGTGAACCAGGTGAGTTGGGAAACACAGTAACGATTGGCTAGTTCTGAGGCGCGCATCTGGAAGTGTCCCTGATCGATGGGTCCGCCAGATCGGAATAAAGGGTTAATCACAGCGGCCCTTTACCTCATTAGTGCCCTACAGTGCCAATCAGTGTCACTACAGTGACATTAGTGCCCGTCAGTGAGTGTTTATCAGTGCCATTGGTGCTGATAAGTGCTCATTAGTGCCCTACGGTGCCACTACAGTGCTCATCAGTGCGACTACAGTGCTCATCAGTGCCCTACGCTGCCAACACAGTGCTCATTAGTGCCCTACAGTGCCAATCAGTGTCACTACAGTGCTCATCAGTGTCCTACAGTGACATAAGTGCCCATCAGTAAATGCTTATCAGTGCACATCAGTGACCTACAGAGCCATCAGTGAGTGCTCATCAGTGCCACTACAATGCCCTGTTAGTGCTCATCGGTGCCACTACAGTGCCCTATTAATGCTCATCAGTGCCCAATAGAGCACATCAGTGACCATCAGTGAGTACTCACCAGTTCTACCCTATCAGTGGATCTTCATCAGTGCCCGTCAGTGGCGTAAAAATGTGAAATAAATGCGTTAATGCATTTTTTTCCCACATTTTCCAAAAACTTGTGGAAAACAATTACATGTTGAAAAGACTCATTATGCCTCAGAATATACATGGGGTGTTTGCTTTCCAAAATGGTGTTGTTTTCTGTGTGTTTCCATTGACCTGGTGCTCCAGGGCCTTCAAAAGTGTAATAGGTAGTCAAGAAATTAGACATGTCATTTATGTCCCTAAAACACCTGACGGCGCTCCCTGCATGTTGGGCCTCTCTATATAGCCAGGCTGTGAAAAAGTCTCAAGCATGTGATATCGCCATAACTAGGAGTAGCAGAATGTGTTTTGGGGTGTAGTTGTAAGTATGCATATGCCATGTAAGTAAAATAACCTGTTAAAATGAAAAAAATCTTACATTTGCAAAGAATTGTGGGAAACAATTACTTCAACAGTAAGTTTTGATGAGTGATCATACTTTTCAACTTCTTTTAGTGCTTTATAAAACTCCTGTTGGAATTTTTTTATTTGGACACTTACTGGTTCTCTAACATGCGTTCCCTGTAAAAGCAGAACACAACACTATGGAAAGTATAAGTATTGCAGCTCCTAATTGTGCATTGCGTGCCATATAGTGAAGCACATGAAAAGCATGCTTCCTCACGGTCACTTAACGTGTTCGTTTTGCGGTTACGTGAGGCACTGCATGCATTGGTCTTTATTCTTACAGTAGAGAAGTCATTAATTATAACTTTTTGTGAATTGGGACATTTAAACTTGCTTTTTTTTTTTTTTTTATTCCAATCTAAATTTAGTAGGAGTCGGAGTCGAAGTCGGTGCATTGTTTGCCGACTCCGACTCCAGGTACCCAAAATTTCCCCCGACTCCGACTCCACAGCCCTGATTACAACTTCGAAAAAACTCACCATGTCTCCTACTAACAACCTTGGGATGTATTTGTACTTTCCTGGTTTGTTAGGGCGCTTTCACACGGGGCGGATCAGTAATGATCCGCCTCCGTGTGTCCGTCAGCTCAGCGGGGATCCTCCGTAAAATCCCCGCTGAGCCGGCGGATGACAGGGCGGTCCCCGTACACTGTGCAGGGACCGCCCTGTCTTTCCTCCGCTCTCCCCTATGGGGGGATCGGATGAACACGGACCGTATGTCCGTGTTCACCCGATCCGATCCGCCAGATGGAAGAAAAATAGAATTTTCTTCCGTCCGAAAAATCGGAGCTTTGCGGAGGCGGGTGATTACGGGTGTCAGCGGATGGTCATCCGCTGACACCCGCAATCACATAGGGACCAATGTTTGTCCCGTTTTCATCCGCAACGGATGGATGAAAATGCGGACATACGGTCCGCACATGTGAAAGGGGCCTTAGTGTCTCATGAAATGAGATGGTCGTCAGTACATCAGGTGTGATCAATTTTCAATTTGGTGAAGAAAATAAAACGTTATACTTGTTTTCAGCTGCTGATTAGCAAAAAAACAACATCCCCACCACCCACAAAATGAACTGCTCGCCAAGTAAACTCAGGGCTGCCAAAAGTCGGTAATGTCGCTTGGCTTTCTTTGGACATTAAAGTCCACCATCAGAAACCCACAAGTTTCCAGTCCAGCTGTAGGCTGACAAAACCTGATGAAGCAAAACACTGCTGTGATTAGACCCCCAAGGAAAGCCGCCATTTCCAAACCCATCTGACGTACACTATGTCTAAGGTGTCTTAGTGAACAGGTTCAGCTTCACTATGCTACTTTTTGGCACATAAGTCTGAGCAGATGCTTCCAACAGAGCCAAATGACACAGGTGCTTGGCTTGGTGCAAGATTCTATTTCGAATACATTTATTCAATACACCAAAACATGAATTTGTCACATAAATATACTTTCTTTTACAAACACACTGGGGGTGGTTTTTACAAAGCTTCCTGTTCCAGTTTAATGGCACAGAAAACTGGCACAGCTGGCCCGTGCCACAATAACAAAGCAGATAGACCCTGTGTGCTAGGGACCGCCCGATTATCGGTGAGGCCGGTTATCGGCGGCCGATATTCACTTTTTTTGAAGTATCGGTATCAGGCATAAATGGACCCGATATTGCTTCAAGCAATTTCACCAGAGTGACAGCTGTACCGTTCTTTAGAGCGGACGGTCTGCTTTATTGTAATAACAACCGATGTGGCTCAGCAGCCGCTTGGCTGTTATTACATGCAGCGAGAGAGGACATCCCGCAGCCTTCCGCCCCTCAACCGGGCTCTCCCGTCACACCGGAAGGCCCAACTAACCAGCCGGAACTTCCGCCCGCTGGCCAAAGACCCGAACAAAGCCGATGCTTCGTTCAGGTCTCGGATCTAGTAACCTGGAAGCAATGTCAAGACATCACTTCCTGGATTACTGGCATCTTAAAGGCACCAGTTTTAAAAAAATATAAAGTATTAAAAAATGCAGATCTTGAAAATTTGAATACTTTCAAGTGCAGAGGAGGGGTTTGGAGTCTTATAGACCCCAGATCCCTCCATAAAGAGTACCTGTCACTGTCTATTACGGTCACAAGGTGTGTTTACATTCCTTGTGACAGCAATAACAGTGATAAAAAATGTAAATCAAAATTTAATTTTTTTTTTTAAAATGTACAGAATATCGGCACACACTATTGGCTATCGGCCTGAGTGGTGGCCAAAATATCGGTATTGTATCGGCACCGACAAAAACTATATTGGTCGATCCCTAATGTGCACTATTGGCGCCAGTTAAAAAGAAACTGGCATATGTTCTGCACAAATTAACAAAGGGATCGCAGCAGATTTCAAAGATAGAAAACTGTCACAGATGCTTGCTAGATTGGACCTGGTATACAGGTCGTGTATTGTCTCCCAGTAAACTGGCAGACAGATTATAGGCCTCTTTCTGTCCGTGCAGTAAACACACTACACAAGCAGAGCTTAAATATAAGAGCAGGCTTGCCAAGCTCTCCTGCTCTCTCTTAGCACAGACACGGCATAGAAAACTGTAACTTTGGGCAAGTAAAATGAATCTTTCAGCTGCTCTGACAATAGATTTGGAACCGATCCAAGTCGGCACATGTGGAGAGACAAATACTGCGAGGGTGGGGGTAAAACCATCAATCCATTTATTAAAATAATATTATCACCTACATTTAAAATGTGTTGAGCTCAGGGTGCAAGGAGGGAAAACATTTCTTAGCATTGAGGACACTGTTTATCCTGGCCAAATCTCCAACTCCATTTGCAGAAAAGCAACCCCAAACTTGCAAGGAACTTCCACCATGCTTCACGGTTTGTTCCAGACACTGCCTCCGTCTACAGCCAAATATTTCAAATTTTCATCAGTCCAGAGCACCTGCTGCCATTTTCTCGGGTTTTTTTTGGCCACAAATCTTCCATGAAGATCACTTCTGTAGATGGGTGTACCTGGATACCACTGGTTTCTACCAGTTCTGTGCTGATGACAATGCTGGACATCTACTGATGTGAAAAGGAAGAAAGCCTGATGTGTCTTTCATATGCTGCATTAAGTTCCTTTGCCAACCATTGCATCTACGGGCCCCACGTTGCCCGTTTCTTTGTGCTTCTTCAAAAGAGCTTGAACAATCTTTGCCTGGGAGAGACCTTGCTGATGCAGTATTGTCATGTCTTGTTGCTGTGCTCAGTCTTGCCATGGTGTATGACCTGTGACATGAAACCGTCTTCCACAACCTTACCTTAGTAGCAGAGTTTGAGTGTTCCTCACCCAGTTTTAAGCCTCCTACACACCTGTTTCTGTTTCAGTTAAAGGATCAGTTCACTTTTACAAAAGAAAATAAATACACATTTTCTGCAGGTAAAAAAAAACATGCATTTATTATTTTTGTTTGTTGGGGACCTGTAAAGCATTGCACCCACGATGCCATGGTCCTGCATACTGTTTGTGTAGCTATTTCCCCGTACCTCCGATACAGGCAGCCATTTACACTCTGCCAGGAAGTGCAATGAACTACCTAGAGTGATCAACAGCGCCCTGGCAATCCATTGAGAACTACAAGCCTTTATGGCTGTCGGGACTTGTAGTTTTACCATTCACAGAACACTGTGAGTAAATGACGCAGCCTGGGGGGGGCGAAGCCCCGTGCGACCGCATTTTTATTTAGATTGTAACAGCAAGCAGGGAAAGAAGATCCTCCGTTCGCTTTAAAAACAGGGACCCGAGGGGGGTGTATGGTAACTTATCCTTTATTGACCGTGTTTCAACCTACATATGAAATTGATGATCATTAGCACCTGCTTGGTACATCTGGTTAATCATACACCTGACTCTAATCCTACAAAATCCCTGACTTTGTGCGTTTTTAATACATTTTACAGCATTCCAGTACAGTCCAGTGCAGGAAAAATGCAACATGTTCTACTTTTTTTTTCTGGAACTGGAACGCCCTGGAACTGCAAGCACTATGCCACTAAAACCCATAATCAACTTTTCATGCATTTTTTATGCAGAAAAAAAAAACACACACTGGACTGCATGTGGTGTGAACTGGCCCTAAAACGTTTCCACCTGAACATATTCCACTAAAAACTAAAAATGCCAATTTTGTTGTGACTTAAGCCATTTGGTGTGCTCATCCCCTAGTCTCCTCTGTATCTTTCTATCAGTAAATCGGCCTCTCCCGTTGCTGTAATGCACATACGGCTATCTTCAATCAATAAAAGGTGAGAGATAAAGCCAAACAAGTGTATTTGCTCAGAGTAACAATTTTACAGAGCGGCAGACAACAATGCGAAAATCCGGCGGGTGAGTATGCCACGGGGTGGAAACAATGCCTCCACCTGCAGATGTGTTTGTGAACCTCCCCAGTTATATGTAGTTGTTAAGTGATACAATCTCGTGTGTCAGATGTGTGTTGACATGTAGCTAGGAGTTTGATGTCACTGCACCTGCTCGGGCGGCTCAATGAATCGCTGATATACATGCAAATCTTTCATCTTTCTCATTAACAGGCACAGCACAAGATGGCCCTTATACAGCACACTCTGTGTGTGCCCTTTGTATGTAGACAATTAGCTGTACACATATACACCGAGGAGGGAGGAATTACTAATAACAATGATATTCTATACAGGCCATCTTTATGGATTATCCTTGATGGGATGATGTTTATAAATCAGTGTGCAAAGGGCATTTCGAGGGTTACTCTAAAACCTTACACAGACTGGGGCAGAAGGTGAGTGGGTGTAAGTTAATGTTGACTCCTTTAAATCTTTGTAAGCAATGACCATTCCTAGAGGTTGAAAATGCTCATTATTAACCCTCAGGAAAGATGTAAACAAACATTGCTTGCAAGCAGGGTGGATATAAATCAATGTTTTTTTTTAAAATTACCGTATATACTCGAGTATAAGCCAAGTTTTTCAGCACATTTTTTTGTGCTGAAAATGCCCCCCTCGGCTTATACTCGAGTCAGCTTTTTGTGCCTGATCTCCCAAGCTTTGGGGAGCCGGTACCAGCCAGCCGTAGGTGGTTCCCTGGACCCCAAACTTGGCACACATGTAGCCCCACTCTTCTTCTGTAAGTGTGCAAAGTTTGTTGTTCTAGGAACCTGCGGCCGGTGGAGCACCGATTTTTCAAAGCCGGGCACCCCTTCCATAGACTCCTATGTTAAACGATCATTTCTCTGGTGATTTTGGGGACCCGGTACCGGCCGGTCGTAGGTCCCCTGGACCTGAAACTTGGCACACATGTAGCCCCATTTCTTATTTACAAGTGTGCAGTTTGTTGTCTGGGGGACCTACGGCTGGGGAGCACCGATTTTTCAAAACCGGGCACCCCTTCCATTGACTCCCATGTTAAACGTCAGTCTAGTCATGGACACAGTGAGGCATGGGCATAGTGAGGCATGGGCACAATGAGACATGGGCATAGTGAGCCATGGGCACAGTGAGGCATGGTCACAGTGAGGCATGGGCATAGTGAGGCATGGGCATAGTGAGGCATGGGCATAGTGAGGAATGGGCACAGTGAGGCATGGGCATAGTGAGGCATGGGCACAGTGAGGGGAGCTGTGGTGGCTCAACGCGATTGGCACTGTGCTGACAAGCCATTCACCTCTGCAGCTAGAGGTTCGGATCCCGATCTCGGCTGCATGTGAATTGAGTTTGGTGGTCTCAGCCCGGCTCCCGGTGGGTGTGCTATGCGAGGTATGCCCACCCCCCTCCCACAAAGACCACCACACTTACACGCACTCGAAATTGGGTTAACATGCACGCACTTTGATCATGCGGTCTCTAAAAAGAGAGGCGAAGGACTAACGGGGCTGGTTGAGCGGGCTAGATCCTCTCACTCCCTTATAGTGAGTCCCTCTGCCCCGTTGGGCTTCAAAGCGGAGCAGGTAGGGTGGGCTGTGTGGGAGGACCCCCTCACGCACCTGCCATTGCCACCCGGGGCATGGAGAAAGGTGGCAGATTGCCTCTGGGGGAGGCCTGCCTACTCCCAACTCCTGCAGTCCGGCTCCTTCCTCGAGTACACGCACAAAATACACTTTAAAAAAAAAAAAAAATGGGCACAGTGAGGCATGGGCACAGTGAGGCATGGGCACAGTGAGGCATGGGCACAGTGAGGCATGGACACAGTGAGGCATGGACACAGTGAGACATGGACACAGTGAAGCATGGGCACAGTGAGGCATGGACATAGTGAGGCATGGACACATTATGTGCCACTTTATGTTGGTCTATCACATAAAATCCCAATAAAATACAATTTACGTTTTTGGTTGTAACATGACAAAATGTGCAAAATTTCAAGGTTTATAAATACTTTTTTAAGGTACTCTTTGTGTTGTACATCTTTTCTCATATGCTGACACCGTATGAAAGCTGGTCATAATAATTAATGACAGTAGCACTGCTATGGTATATATAGGTACCTATGGACAGTCTACTATTTTTATTTATACTGTACAAGTTACATTTTTGTTTTACATGTTTGGTTGTAACATGACAAAATGTGGAAAATGTCAAGGTTTATGAATACTTTTTTTTCTAGGCACTGTATCTGCATATTGTCCTAGGAAGTGCATTTTCCCAGCGCATTCCATTCAAAAAATAAAATAAAATCCGAGTAGCAAGTTTAAAAAAAAAAGTTATACATAAACATCTGGACACATCAGAGACATTGTAGTCTTGCAATAGTCAGTATGATTGTATCAGAAAAATGCCGCTTGCCATGGTTTGAAGCAAAATAGGTAGCACCAAGGGTTAAAAAAAAAAAAAAACTAAATAAGAAAAGAAAAACAAAAAAAAGATTAAAAATCTTAGGAAAATATGTTAATAAGAAACATCTTAACAACAGGAACCGAACAACAAATCATAGGCAAAAATGGATTTTCAGCTTAGTGTAAAATGCTTTGGGGATTTTGTGTAATGAAAACAATATGGTCAGAACACAACCAGGGACAGGAATGGCAGGTACAGAGCGAGTACACAGCACTGTGTGCAGGAGCCGAGGAATTCCGAACACCATCAAGACCACAGTCCTTACAGACTGCGCAGAAGGGAGACGTCGTCGTTCTCTGCATTAATCAGTCACAATCCCTTCTAGGTATTGTAAAAATCACCCGCAGGATCTACTACTTCTTATTCCGAGTAAAAATAAGTCTGCCAGGATCCATCCAAGACAAACATTTTGCTGGGAACGTTCGCTTACAATCTACATCTACAACACGCTTTATGCGGATTATTCAATGTGGGAAGATAAGCTGAATGAAATACTAGCACAGCGGAGGTCAGAGTCTGGGAAACCTATACCAAATAAAACGAGGAAAGCTGCTGATGATGATGATGATTATAACTTCTAGAAATGATAATTAGCTCCAGTGACTCATTTATGCGGAACAGGCATGTTGTTTAGTTATCCTCATTCACGGGGTACATGCCTGCGGTGGGCATGTTCAGCACAGGTTGGCATCCTACTTATCGGTCACGCAGCATTCAGAAGCATTTGCTTGAACATATATAGGGCAGGGACATGCAATTGGCGGACCTCCAGCTGTTTCAAAACTACAAGTCCCATCATGCCTCTGCCTCTGGGTATCATGCTTGTGGCGGTCAGTCTTGCTATGCCTCATGGGACTTGTAGTTCTGCAACAGCTAGAGGTCCGCTAATTGCCTATCCCTGATATAGGGGGTTATTTACGAAAGACATATCCACTTTGCACTACAAGTGCAAAGTGCACTTGAAATTGCACTGAAAGTGCACTTGGAAGTGCAGTCACTGTAGATCCGAGGGGTAGATCTGAAATGAGGGGAAGCTCTGCTGATTTTATCATCCAATCGTGTGTGAGCTAAAATGCAGTTTTTTACTTTCCTTGCATGTCTAACAAGATGGAACCTCTATGCACCTATGACTTCATAGGCCCCGTACACACGAGAGGATCCATCCGCTGAAATTGATCCGCGGATCGGTTTCAGCGGATAGATCCGCTGGTGTGTACGATCCAGCGGATATTTATCCGCGGATATATTTCGGGCCGACCGATTTCCAGCGGATAAAAATTTCTTAGCATGCTAAGAAATCTATCCGCTGGAATCGGCTCCAGCGGATCGATCCGGTGGTCTGTACAGACTCACCGGATCGATCCGTCCGAACCCATCCCTCGCATGCGTCGTAATGATTCGACGCATGCGTGGATATCCTTATATGACAGCGTCGCGCACGTCGCCGCGTCATCATCGCGGCGACGGCGCGACACATCACCGCGGTGTGAATTCGGCGCGGATTTCGATCCGATGGTGAGTACAATCCAGCGGATCGAAATCCTCAGAGGATGTATCCGCGGATAAATCCTCTCGTGTGTACCCGGCAATAGTCTTCTAATGTTCATGCCCACCACCACTCTACCGCAGATGAATAATGTAAGGAAGAACGGAAAGAAATGGATGCAGCTTGACCCTAAGGCCCCTTTTCGCACAGGGACGGATCCGCTTTCAGCAGTCCGCCAGCTCAGCGGGAGATCTCTTTGCTGATCTCCGCTGAGCCGGCGGATGACAGGTCCCTCTCTGCTCACTGAGCGGGGAGGGGCTTGTCCGGCGCCGCTGTCTCCTATGGAGAGATCGGACGAAAAACGGACAGCATGTCCGTTTTCATCAGATCTCACCCGATCCGATCCGCCATGGACGGATGGCGACGTATGGCCATCCGTCCGATTTTAGCGAATCGGTTGTCAGCGGACATGTCTCCGCTGACATCCGACGCTCCATAGAGATGTATGGAGCGGCCGTTCAGGTCCGCCGACAAAACCGACAAGCGGCCCGTGTAAAAGGGGCCTAAAAAAAATTCACGTTTTATCTTTTTTTTTATCTATTGCAAAGTATTTGTTTTGAATTTAAAGTGAAGAATTATACAATGCCAAACAAGTACACACAAGGGCCCGGATTCACATACATTGGCGCATATTTATGCCGGCGTAGCGTATCTTTTTTAGGCTACGCCGGCGTAGCACAGTACGCCAAGCACAGTATTCACAAAGCACTCGCCCCCAAATCTACGCTGGGTTTCCTTGGCGTAAGGCTGGGTTCACACTACGGTTTTCCCGTCCGTCAGCCGCATACGATTTCAGTATTGAAAACGTACGGGCCCGGACGGGAAAACGTAGAGATAGACAATGCATTGCAAATCGTATGCACTCAGATGCATCCGGGTGCGTACGATTTGCTGGCAAAACGTTTTTTAAACGTACGCAAAACCGTGTTCAACCACGGTTTTGCGGTCGTTTTTAAAACAGTATGGCAACCGCATACGTTTTCCTTTAACATTAATGTTAATGGAAAACGCACATATGTGCGGTGCCATACGTTCCCGTCCGTTTCAGCCGCATACG
Source organism: Rana temporaria (assembly GCF_905171775.1). Taxonomy (NCBI): domain Eukaryota; kingdom Metazoa; phylum Chordata; class Amphibia; order Anura; family Ranidae; genus Rana; species Rana temporaria. Next base: position 11,578,922 of record NC_053500.1, on the reverse strand, counting down.
TTTTTTCATATAAATCGTATGCGGCTGACGGACGGGAAAACCGTAGTGTGAACCCAGCCTAAGCCAGCGTAGGTGGAAGTGGGCGTGAGCCATGCTAATGAGGCGTGACCCCATGTAAATGATGTACTGAGCATCATAAAGATACGAATAATGTATGGCGCATGCACCGTCCCATTGACGCAACCCAGTGCGCATGCGCAGAATGACGTCGAAACTACTTCCTAAGATATGTTGAATCACTGCGTACGACATGAACGTAACCTACGCCCAGCCCTATTCACGACCTACTACGTAAACGATGTAAAATACGACGGCTGTTCCCTGGTCCGTACCTTTGCATGAGTTGCGCCTCATAGATGGGGAATAACTATACGCCGGACGTAAGCCTTACGCAAACCGCGTATATTATACGCCGGGCGCAACTATGTTCGTGAATCGGCGTATCTCCCTCATTTGCATATTTGCAATGAGGCGGCCCACGATACGCCGACGTAGGAAAGTTACGTCGGTCGGAAGAAGCCTATTTTCAGGCGTATATAGTTCTGTTCACGGCGCACAGATACGACTGCGCATAGTTACACTTCGTCGGCGTAAGTGCTTTGTGAATCCGGGCCAAGCACATGAGAATATTATAATTTTAGATCCAGGATACACAGCCCCCTCTCCCCCCTGTGTGAATAGCATCTGCCAAAATGACTTTCATCAGATATTTGGCGAATGAAAATTATATGTTTGTAACTTGCTAAAGCCAAAACTGAAATAAAAAGGTAGAAAAAAAATAAAAATAAATAAAAGGCGTTTTTTTTGAGGAAAGTCAGTAATGCGGTAATAAAGAGTTTCTGGCAACATGGTGTCACAGAGGCCTGGATGTTTAATCTGGTTCTCAGGTACAGTCAGATCTCAGAAATAATTCCCACGCACATCCAGCTGTGACACACGCTCCAGATGCCGGTCTGTCCCATGGCTCCAGCAAACTGGAATTGCATTTCAGATGATTATATAACCACAATGTCCTCATTCTGAAATTTCCTTTGGACGATATAGAAATCAGAGAATGAATCACTGTGCTGTGTCTGGTCTGTGGGATATACTTTGGTAGGACTGGATTGAAATGTTTCACACTTTAAGACACTGCGCTGTTCTCAGTCGATCCCTGAAAACTCATCTCTTCAGGGAGGATTATACTCAGGGCCGGCCTTTGGGGTGTGCGAGCTGTGCGGCCGCACAGGGCGTCATGGGCAACAGGAGCGCCGTGCGGCCATCACAGCTCGCAGAATGTGAGTCGCAGCAGGGCCCGCCCAGCGCTACCACTAGGCGGATTAGGAAGGCAGCCACCTAGGGGCGGCGGCGCTGACTCTTGCCTCACCTCTTCCTCCTCATTGTCGCTCCCCAGGCTCCCGGCACAGGATAGAGGGGCCCCGGGCAGCCTCTTTGTGTATGTTAAGGTGACCAGGGGGCAAGGGGTGAAGATGGGGGGGCGACACAAGATTAGCTTGCACAGGGTGCCTGAACACCTAAGGCCGGCCCTGATTATACTGTCCCCATCTTATACATTGTACTTTTACTTTCTCCATCAGCTCACCCCACACAGTTATTACCTTTCTATATCACTTGACCCTCCCTTTTAGAGTGTAAGCTCTCGTGAGCAGGACACTCTGATCCCTCTTCTATTGATTTGCATTGTAACTATACTGTCGTTTATTTTGTAAAGAGCTCTGCAAACTGTTGGACACTATATAAATCTTTGCAAAAAGGGGTGTAGGTGTGGCGCTGTCCTCTTATTTTAACTGCTTGCGGACAGCTGCCGTAGGTATACCGCGGCAGGTTGTCTTCCGCTGGGCGAACCGTCGTAGCTGTGCGGCAGTCGCTTTAAGCAGGCGCGCGCACACGCCTGCTGCATCGCGGGGGTGCCGATGCTCGTGACTGCCGTTCGCCAAGACCATCGGGGGCGAGCGATCTCCGGGCACGAGAGGCGGGACGTGTGTGTGTGTGTGTGTGTGTGTGTGTAAACACGTCCCTGTTCTGTGATCTGAGGAAATGCAGATCGTGAGATCCTAATAGCTAGGAACCACGATCTGTAATTTCCTCTAGGTCAGTCCCCTCCCCCCTTCAGTTAGAACACACATTAGGGAACCCAATTAACCCCTTGATTGCCCCCTAGTGTTAACCCCTTCCCTGCCAGTGACATTTGTACTGCCAGTACTGCCCCTTCCCTGCCAGTGCCAGTGCATTTTTATAGCACTGATCGCTGTATAAATTCCAATGGTCCCAAAAATGTGTCAAAAGTGTCCGATGTGTTCCGCCACAATGTCGCAGTCTCGATAAAAAAAATCACAGATAGCTGCCATTACTAGAAAAAAACAAAAAACAAAGAACAAGAATAAAAATGCCATAAATCTTTCCCCTATTTTGTAGACACTATGGGGCAGATCCACAGAGCGAGTACGCCGGCGTATCTACTAATACGCCGGCGTACTTTCAAATTTCCCGCGTTGTATCTTTGGTTTGAATCCTCAAACCAAGATACGACGGCATCTGGGTTAGATCCGACAGGCGTATGGCTTCGTACGCCTCCGGATCTTAGATGCAATTCTTTGGCGTCCGCTGGGTGGAGTTCTCGTTGTTTTCCGCGTCGAGTATGCAAATTAGCTATTTCCGACGATCCACGAACGTACGCGCGGCCGTCGTCTCTAGTCGGCTTTTTCTAGCGTATAGTTAAAGCTGGTGTTTTGCGGCGTATAGTTAGACTTGCCATGTTAAGTATAGCCGTCGTTCCCGCATTTATTCAGAAATGTTTTAAAAAAAAATTTGCGTAAGTCGTCCGTGAATCGGGATGGGCGTAATTCACGTCTATGTTAAAAAAAATGACGTCCTTGCGACGTCATTTAGCGCAATGCACGGCGGGAAATTTAGGGACGGCGCATGCGCAGTTCATTCGGTGCGGGGACGCGCTTCATTTAAATGAAACACGCCCCCTAATCGCCGACTTGAATTACGTGCCGTTACGCCGCCAGAGAGACTACGCCGCCGTAACTTACGGCGCAAAATCTTTAAGGATTCGAACTAAAGCCAGGTAAGGTACGGCGGCGTAGCGTATCTCTGATACGCTGCGCGGGTGAAGATCTCTGTGGATCTGCCCCTAGAACTTTTGCGCAAACCAATCAATATATGCTTATTGCGTTTTTTTTAACCAAAAATACGTAGAATACATATTGGCCTAAACTGAGGAAAATAAATATATATATTTTTTAAATGGCATATTTATTATAACAAAAAGTACAAAATATTGTGTTCTTTTTCTCGAAATTGTCGCTCTTCTTTCATTTATAGCGCAAAAAAAAATGCAGAGATGATCAAATACCACCAAAAGAAAGCTCTATTTGTGGGGAAAAAAAGGACGTCAATTTTGTTTGGGTACAGCAGCGCACAACCGCACAATTGTCAATTAAATCGACACAGTGCCAAATCGCAAAAAATGGCCTGGTCATTCTTCCCGGGCTGAAGTGGTTAAAGTATATGTGATCTCAATTCACTTGCTAGTCACAGCTTCAGATATATAAACAAACTTGAGTGCAATAACAATGCTACAAGTGCAACCAATAGTCATACAAATATAAAAGTAAAAAAATGAATGCTGAAATTGATCAATTGTATTACTATAAATTGATGAATAATTGAATGGATAAAAAGGGGTGGCGAGGGGATGCGTGTCCATTCCATGCCGGTCCCAGGTGCACTGATTGGCGCGTGCAACCCTGGATACATGGCAGGGGTGTGCGTGGGGGGAGGGGGGGCGTGTACACCGTTTAAAGGGGAAATTTGGAAGCAATTTTGCAGCTACCGGCTTCTATCATCCACTCACGTGCAAGCTAAAAATGCATTTTCCCATGTGGATTTGCCTTTAGTAAATAAACCCCAGTGTGTGTGTGTAAAACCCCCTGTGTTCAGGTTCGTATGATGTACAGACTGGGCAGTAGAAGGATTAAAGGGGATCTTCAGTCCCCTTTCATTCGGCTCCACCCCCCCTCCGGTGCCACCATTTTTGCATTCACATTTTCGGCACCTTAACCACTTCCATACCAGGTACTTACGCAGCTTCCCGCCCAAGCCAATTTTCAGCTTTCAGCACTGTCGCACTTTGAATGGCAATTGCGCGGTCATGCTACACTGTACCCAAACAAAATTGGCGTCCTTTTTTCCCCACAAATAGAGCTTTCTTTTGGTGGTATTCGATCACCTCTGCGATTTTTTTTTTTGCGCAACAACTAAAAAAAGGCTGAAAATTTGGAAAAAAAATTACGTTTTTATTTTTTTCTGTTAATTTTTTTGTAAATAAGTTTTCTCTTTCAATTACGGGCACTGATATGGCGGCACTAATGGGCACCGATGAGATGGCACTGATGGACATCGATGAGGTAGTACTGACGGGCACAGATGAGGTGGCACTGATTAGCGGCGCTGGTATGCGACAATGATGGGCACACATAGGCGGCACTGATGGGCACACATAGGCGGCACTGATGGGCACACATAGGCGGCACTGATGGGCACACATAGGCGGCACTGATGGGCACACATAGGCGGCACTGATGGGCACTCATGGGCGGCACTGGGCACTCATAGGCGGCACAGATGGGCACTCATGGGCGGCACTGATGGATACTTATGGGTGGCACAGATGGGCACTGATAGGTGGGCACTGGGCATGGATGGGCACTGTGGGGTGGCACTGATGGACACTGGGGTGGCACTGATGGACACTGGGGTGGCGCTGATGGACACTGGGGTGGCGCTGATGGACACTGGGGTGGCAGCACTGATTTTTGCCAGGTTGCCAGTCAGTGCCCATTTGTGGGCACTGACTGGCATCTTTTTTTTTTTCTTTATGCTTTTTTTTTCTGTCATTTTTTTTTTTTTTTTTTCTGTCATTTTTTTTTTTTTTTTTTCTGTCATTTTTTTTTTTTTTGCCCACCCTGGTGCTCCAGGGTGGGCATCCCTGGTGGTCCAGTGTGGCGATCCGAGGGGGGGCTGCGCTGATAAACAATCAGCGCTAACCCCCCCTGTCAGGAGAGCCGCCGATCGGCTATCCTCTACTCGCGTCTGTCAGACGCGAGTGAGGAAGAGCCATCGACGGCTCTTCCTGTTTACATCGTGATCAGCCGTGATTGGACACGGCTGATCACGTGGTAAAGAGTCTCCGCCGGAGGCTCTTTACCGAGATCGGAGATGCAGGGTGTCAGACTGACACCCCGCATCACCGATCGCCGCGATGCGCGCCCCCACGGGCGCGCGCGGCATGAAATCCTGCAGGACGTTCTAGAACGTCCTGTCAGGATTTCATAACCACTTCCCGGACGTAAATCGGCCATAGGCCGGGCGGGAAGTGGTTAAAGGGTCACTAAAGGCAGATTTTTATAATTTTTTTTAAATAACAAACATGTTATACTTACCTCCACTGTGCAGCTCGTTTTGCACAGTGTCCCCTAATCCAGTCTTCTGGGGTCCCTCAGCGGCTGTCTCAGCTCCTCCTCGCAAAAGCTTTCTACCTTCATGCGAGCGAGCATAATGGAAAGCTTTTGCGAGCGCGCTCCCTTGATACAGCGGCGGACATGGGAATTCTCTGCCTATGTGTAAAATGTGGGCAAGTTTAGAACTACTATTATAGAGTGAGAGGGAGGAAACAGAACAAGATTAAAGTTAAGTTGGGGTGAAGATGTGCTTAAAGCGGGGGTTCACCCTTAGAGGGCACTTTTTCCCCTTAGATTCCTGCTCGTTTTTACTAGGGGAATCGGCTATTTATTTTAAAATATGTGCATTACTTACCCGTTTACGAGATGCATCCTCTCCGTCGCTTCCGGGTATGGGCTTCGGGAATGGGCGTTCCTTCTTGATTGACAGGCTTCCGAGAGGCTTCCGACGGTCGCATCCATCGCGTCACGATTTTCCGAAAGAAGCCGAGCGTCGGTGCGCAGGCGCAGTATAGAGCCGCACCGACGTTCGGCTTCTTTCGGCTACGAGTGACGCGAAGGATGCGACCGTCGGAAGCCTCTCGGAAGGCTGTCAATCAAGAAGGAACGCCCGCTCCCGAAGACCCATACCCGGAAGCGACGGAAGAAGATGCAGCTCGAAAACGGGTAAGTACGGATCATATTTTAATACAAATAGCCGATTCCCCTAGACCGAACGAGCAGGAAGCTAAGGGGAGAAAAAAAATTTTTTTACAAATGGGTGAACTCCCGCTTTAAGAGTGAATGATTTCATAAAAACCCATTTATAGAGTTGGAAGTGCACAATTGTGTAAAATGTCTTTGTATAATTTTTGGGCTGTTACTGATCAAATTTTTTCTGTTCGATTAATCGATTATTATTTTTAAATCGATTAATCGACTAATTTCGATTAATTATAAACGCACATACAGATCCAACTACTTTTAGCTGATCTTCCCCTTGCAGGCTGATTCCCAGTGCAGCTACCAACCACTGGAAAAATGGATAGCAGGATACAAAAAACACACAAAGGCAGCGCTCGATGGGAATAGCATTAAAACTTTTATAGTCTTCAAGTAGGTAATAAAAAAAATATTGCACTGGAGATAAAATCGATGTAGCTACATAAACTGTAAAAATGGTGCGAGTAATACCAAACGGTACCAAAAGCAGTCATAAAAACATGTAGCTAAGTATGATACTGGTATAAAAATGTATAAAAACGATACCACTGCTGAATCCAGATGAGGAGGGGTTAACATCAGTCCGTCGGCATGTAGATGTCCCGTGAAGGGAACTATCACAACTCCCAGTGGATAGTTGTAGAATCCCAGGTTGATAGAGGGAAGTGTAACAGACCTTGCGTGCGGCAGATAAAAAGGTCCCGCCGGCATGTAGATATGAAGGCTGAGCAAACTAGCCCTTCAGATGGACACGGCAAGCCCCGCCGGTGTCTGTGACGTCACTGGATCTCCGACGGAACTCCCTGAAGGCCTGGAAGCCGGCGGAGAGGTGCGTACCAATCAAAATAATTTTGATCGATCAAAAAAAATTAAGGATTAATCGATGAATTAAAAATTAATTTCCACAGCCCTAATAAATAAGCATAAAAGGAGTAGGAAAAATTGTAGAGGTGAAAAGAAGCTTGGAGCAGATCTCTACCCTTGAGTCTGTTCTGTCAGGTAGGTTGTCTGATTTAATCGCTTTACCCTTCAATGGAAACACCTGAACCCGATCATCTGGAGAGGGTTCACATACTTTTGGCCGTATAGGTCGGTATGATTATCAGGTGAGCACAGTCAGTCATATAATGTAACTCGTTACTGAACAGAAAGTGAAAGCAAACAAAAAATACAATGCGGCACGCGCACAACTCAGCCTACGTCTTCAAAATGCTGCTTGTCCTCACAACATAAATGTCATCCACTACATCGTGTCATAAATAACATTTGTTGTCACAAGCTAAAATAACTACTGTACATGTGAATGGACCTCATGAATCTCACTTTTGAATATCAAAGGAACAGAATAAATGTGTAGAAGTGAAATGCAAAGTAAAAAAAAAAAACTTCATTAGGAATGGGTCCTGAATGAAGGAACAACAGGGCTAATGAACGCTCTCCAAGGGGGTGCTGAGTCCCCTGCGTGGCTCGGCCCTTCATGGATACCTGCAGTTAAATTGATTGAATCGCAGCTTTTATTAGGCCTGACACTGTAATCTCTTGCAGATGTTCACACAAGGTGGTCAGCAAATGGCCCCTGCTGGCAGTGCTGCTAATCACGGGCTTACCTTTTAAATAAATAACAACAAAAAAAAGAAGAAAACCCTGCGGTGCCAACTTCACCTGAGTGTAAAAAATGGCTGACTAGGTCCGCAGCCGATACTTGAGTGTGACAGAATTTATACCTGAAGGAAATAAATGGCTTCCTGGAGCCAGGGTAAAACACGTACTATCTGAAGGGACAGGAGGGCTGGAAGCGCGGTGCGTTTTTGGAGCGGCACTGTTCATTTTGAATCCCTCCACTCCAAAAACACGGCAAAGAAGCTCATGTGTCAAGTGTTGGCACTGAGCCAGCAGAATTGGCAACTTTCAGTAAATTTACGAACAGTTTGTAAAATCAGTGGGCTAGATTCAGATAGGTTAGCGGATCTTTAGATCCGCGTAACCTATCTGATTTACGTTACGCCGCCGCAAGTTTTTGAGGCAAGTGCTTTATTCAGAAAGCACTTGCCTGTAAACTTGCGGCGGCGTATCGTAAATCCCCCGGCGGAATTCAAATTCCGCGGCTAGGGGGCGTGTAAAATTTAAATCAGGCGCGTCCCCGCGCCGAACGAACTGCGCATGCGCCGTCCGTAAAATTTCCCAGCATGCATCGCTCTAAATGACGTTGCTAGGACGTCATTGGTTTCGACGTGAACGTAAATTACGTCCATCCGTATTCGCGAACGACTTACGCAAACGACGTAAAAAACTCTAAAAGTCGGCGCGGGAACGACGGCCATACTTAACATAGGATACGCCGCATATAGCAGGGGTAACTATACGCCGGAAAAAGCCGAACGCAAACGACGTAAAAAAAAAGCGCAGGGCGGTCGTTCGTTTCTGAATCGGCTTAACTCCTCATTCGCATATTCCTCGCGTATACAAACTGAAGCGCCACCTAGCGACCAGCGTGAGATTGCAGCCTAAGATCCGACGGTGTAAGTCACTTACACCTGTCGGATCTTAGGGAGATCTATGCGTAACCTGATTCTATGAATCAGGCGCATAGATACGACGGCCGGACTCAGAGATACGTATCAGGAGATACGCCGTCGTATCTTCTTTCTGAATCCGGGCCAGTAATTTTTGCATCTGTCCATGAATGCCCATTACAGACACGTAACCTGCATGTTCCTAATGGACATTCACAGACAGATGCAAACAATTAGGAATTTACATGTAAATGTACTGAACGTTGGGAGCCCCTGTGAGCCAGGCACGTTTGGCTTTGCGTGTTTTGCTGTGATTTTCATGCATTTTGTCCCACGATAATCACACTGCGCTTGGGGGGTGCCATTAAAAAATAATGGCACCTCAAGTGCGACACGCGATTTGTGCCGATTCTGGAATCCCAGGCAGAATCGCGTGATTATGCCTGCAATTCCCAATATGCTCAGGTGTAAACGGTGCCTAAGACCAGGGCTTGACAAATCCAAGGCGCCAGGTCGCCATGGCGACTAGAAATTGCATCCTGGCGCCTGGACTTTTGTCAGCCCATTCACTGTTGCAGGGATGCACAATCTGTATCGCCCCCAACGCCCGGGGCATGCAGGTAGCTTTTTGTACATTTAGGCCCCTTTCACACTGGGGCAGTATGTGCGGTGGCCGTCGGAATTGCCGTGGAATTGCGGCGGTATTCGGACGCTAGCGGTGCGGTATTACCGCGGTGTCCCATTGTTTTCAATGGGAAGCAGCGGTGAAGGAGCGGTATACACACCGCTCCTCTCACCATTACAAAGATGCTGCTTGCAGGAGATTTTTTTTCATCCCGCCAGCGCATCGCCTCAGTGCGAAAGCCCTCGGGCTTTCACATTGAGAATGCTGGGGCAGGAGTATTTCAGGCCTTATTTATGTGTTATTTTTTAGCGCTAATACGCCTGAAATACGCCTCAGCGTGAAAGGGGCCTTAGGCTCATTCGTCAGGTGGAAGCATTGGAGTGGCTCCACTGCCGACCCAATCTCTTCTAACACACAGGTAAAGTGTGCATCCTACTGCTATGTATCCCGGGCTCTACTTGCCCATCTGTGGGACTGGCATAGCGGGAGCCGCAGGGGAGGAAGGAGAGCGGACAGAAGGAGCACGTGTGCGTGAATCAGCCTACTCTCATCCGAAACCGGAGACTTTTTTTGTTGACGCCTTCCTTCTGTGCCCTCTCCATGTAGCCTGGGACACAGGAAACCACCGCCACCGCCGAGTATGATGACACCACGCTCCACTGATACCGCCATGGAACCTATTGGCAGCTCTCTATTGATGTGCCTGGTATATACCATCGCCTGGAGAGTGCATTACCTTTGGATTAAAGCTTGTTTTTAAACACTGACCTGGAGGTGACATGTATGACGTCACTTCCGGGACCCCATTGACAGTTTCCCTGGCCACTGTGGCCGCGATCTGCACTGCATTACATTCCGTAGAGCACAGTGGAGACATTGGGGGTCTTTTAGACCGTGCATGTCTCATTAAAGAGAACCTGTCACACAAAAATCTGTTGTGCCCTATGTGATGGAAAAAATAGTTAAGTAAAAAAAAATTTTTTTGGTTAACTAAAAAATGAAAGGGGTTGTAAACTCTCATGGTTTGTCACCTTAATGTATTGTATGCATTAGACCCCATTCACATTGAGGAGTTTTTCAGGCGGTACAGCGCTAAAAATAGTGCCGCTATCCCGCCTGAAAAACTCCTTCACTTCAGACTCAATGTGAAAGCCTGAGGGCTTTCACACTGAGGCGATGCGCTGGCGGGAGACCAAAAAATCTCCTGTCAGCAGCATCTTTGGAGCGGTGAGAGGAGCGGCATGTATACCGCTCCTTCACCGCTCCTTCCCATTGAAAACAATGGGAAAGCGCAGCAATACCGCTAGCAGGGGTTAATAACGCACCGCTAGCGGCTGATTCCCGCGGCAATCCCGGCGGTATAGCGCCGCTATTTTTAGCAGCGTTATACCGCCACCGCGGCTCCCGCCCCAGTCTGAAAGGGGCCTTAGGGTGAAAAACCTTTTCATTCGTATTTCGTACCATTAGTGGGCTGCAGCAACAGCCGATTTTCTTACGGCAATTGAATTGTAATAATCGGACATTTTTTGAAAAACAAACGATTTTCTATAATCAATGATGGGAGAATCGTGCGAGAAATGTATTTGAAAAAGAAATGTGCATGTGCAAGAAAAGAAAATTCTCGGAAAGAAAAGAAGATTCCTAGCCAGGAAAAAAAAATTCTGTAGGAACATGAGGTGAAATTGAAGGTTTGGTTGGTCGAATTTTCGAAATCAATGGCGGCGCCACAAACGCACACATTTTCTGATTTTCCAAAAAAAATTATTTCGAAATTCGACCCTTAAGGATCCTTAAGGATAAATAAGCATTTTTTTTTTTTTTTTTCAAGGATTTTAGTAAACTTTATATGTTCCTTTTCTTTTTTTTGTTACAATAATTTTTATTGAGAGAAAAGTTTTTACCAGAGTACAAAGGTAGAAAACACTCACATAATTTCCCATGGAACAGTAGGGAAGATATAGACAACGTTGACAACATCAAACCAGGGCAGATTAAACCAAGTAAGCATGGTTAGGCAGTCAAGTATCATAACATTGAAGCATGAAGAATAAGGCGTCCGCCATTACAGCCTTCCATACTCATACATTACATTAACCACTTCCATACTGGGCACTTACGCCCCTTCCTGCCCAAGCCAATTTTCAGCTTTCAGCACTGTCGCACTTTGAATGACAATTGCGCGGTCGTGCTACACTGTACCCAAACAATTTTTTTATCATTTTGTTCCCACAAATAGAGCTTTCTTTTGGTGGTATTTGATCACCTCTGCGGTTTTTATTTTTTGCGCTATAAACAAAAGAAGAGTGACAATTTAAAAAAAAAAACCACTATTTTTTACTTTTTTATTTAATAAATATCACAATTTAAAAAAAAAAAAAACGTTTTTTTTTCCTCAGTTTAGGTCGATATGTATTCTTCTACATATTTTTGGTAAAAAAAAATCGCAATGATCATATATTGATTGGTTTGCGCAAAAGTTATAGCGTTTACAAAATAGCTGATAGATTTATGGCATTTTTATTTTATTAATTTTTTTACTAGTATTGGCGGCGATTTGCGATTTTTTTACTGTCACCGTGTCATTGCGGCGAACACATCGGACACTTTTGACACGTTTTTGGCGCCATTCACATTTATACAGCGATTAATGCGATAAATATGCACTAATTACTGTATAAATGTGACTGGCATTCAAGGGGTTAACACTAGGGGGTGAGGGAGGGGTTAATATGTATCCCTAAATTGTGTTCTAACTGTGGGGAAAGGGGGGTGACTGGGGGAGGTGACCGATGCTGTGTCCCTATGTACAAGGGACACAGATCGGTCTCCTCTCTCCCCTGACAGGACGTGGAGCTCTGTGTTTACACACAGAGCTCCACGTCTTGTCCCTGTAGCCGCCGATTCCGAGTGCCTGGCGGACATCGCGACCGCCAGGCACGCGCATCGGCATCTCGGGGACGCGCCGGGCGCGCGGCCGCCCGGCGCGCTCGCGCGCCCCCCAGTGGCCGCAAGAATACAGGACGCCAAATGACGTCCTGTTGAATTTTCAGAGTAACCGTGGAGCCGTCATTTGACGATGGCCCGGTACTCTAGTGGTTAAGGAGTGTATTGGGGAAAGTGGAGTAGTGTGGATGTAGGTCAGGGAGGGGAGGGGTTGGGTGGGGAGGGGTTGGGTGGGGAGGGGGGGGCAGGAGGGGGGGGGAAGGAAGGGAAGGAAGGGGGGGTAAGGAGGGGATGGAAAGGAGAGGGTAATGGAAGGGGGAAGGAGAGGGAGGATGGGATGGACACCTGTGGGACTTTTAACAGTATAATCTCATGTGGGTATTTGATTAGGCAATATCAAAAAAAAGAGGAACATAACAGAGGAAGACATTTCAAAAATGTTTAAGTTCACTGCACACGGAACCAGTCTGTCCAGGGTTTCCATTGGGAGTCAAATTTCGCTCTTCTACCCTCCCTGTTTGCCAAGAGAGACTCAAAAACGTAGTTAACTAGTATTGGTAATAGGATGATGGCGCTGCAAATAAAATTCCACTGAGTTGGTTCCAAATACTATGCAAAACAACAAGTGTTGGGTAATCCTGTTCAGGGGTAGATCCAATGTGGTGAACCTCTCCTGTTAGTGAACGCAAATGGATTTTTATTACCCTGTTTGTTGGTGCCAAAAAAAATATATATGGCTGCCACTTAAGTGGCGAGTGGAGACAGAAAAAAGGGAGGGATGACCCTGCCTGAGTTCTTACAATCGTCTGGTGTCCCAGTGTTGTGGGCATTCGTGGTGGGTGTTGATGCTAGTAGTTGTGGTTGTGCCAAAATCATATAAACAAAAAAATTAAATTGTATAAATATAAGTATAAAACTTAAATAGGTGTCTGTTGGGAGACTCAACCCTGTGTGGGTGTCCTACAAATCCCCAATAATATATACACTATATTAGTTTCTTAGGTGAAAGTGCATTGAAGGTATGTGCATTGGTATGCACCCCCCCGTTATATCTATCGTGCACAAAAACTGATCACTGAGTGCTAAAAGGTGTTCAAGGGGTGCACCAGAATGTGAATCCCTAATAAGGTTCTTAAACTGGTGTCTTATACTTAAGTGCTGCTAAACCATAAATAGTATATAAATATATAAGTGAATAACAATGCAACACCAATTGCTTATAAAAGTGTAGATCCTACTGTCCCTCCTGGGACTAGAAGATCTATAGTAAAAAAATATATCAAAAATCACAATGCATAAACCTAGTCCCCTTAGTAGACAGGATTAGAGATAAAGTTAAAATATGGTCGAAATTTAAAATGTCCCTGGTGGGCAGAGTGAACCTCACAAAAATGGTGTTTATGCCCCAACTATTGTATATCCTACATAACACCCCCATGGTTGTTCCCCTAAAGATTTTCAGAATCATTAACTCCCTGTTCCGGGCATTCCTCTGGCTTAATAAACCCCCCAGAATTAAATTGGAACAATTGCAAAAACCTAAGGAGGCGGGAGGGCTAGCTCTCCCTAATCCATGGGTGTACTACTTGGCAGCTCAATTACAACACATAGCTCGAGCTATGAGTAAGGGACAGGGGGACCCGGTGGCAGATATAGTTACCCACATGACCGGCGTGGACACTCTGGTGTCTGGTCTGGAGTCGTTACAATGCGCTAAGTCAAATAAACTCTTCCCTACATACGCCCTAATGCAGAAAATTTGGAATAAGGCACGACAACTACAGAATATAGAGGGTTTCACAGGACACAGCCCAATTTGGAACAACCGCTATTATGAGGAATTGATGTCTCTGACATGTAGTGAACACTGGAGGAGATATGGAATTACACACTTGGTGCATATTTTTTCTGGGGGTTCACTGCTCTCATTTGCGGAGCTCCGGGAGAGGTATGGTCTTCCCCAGACGATGCACTTCCAGTACTTACAGTTGAAGCATGCCATTAGGGCCCAGGCGGGAAGTAACCCCTGGATATTGTCCCCTGCCCCGATCTTTCACTTCATGGTTGGGATAACTAGCTTTAAGGGCTTTATTTCAGATTCATATGCAATGTTACTAGCAGCACTTCTGCCGGGTCTCCCTGAAAAGGTGGTGACCTCGTGGGAGAGAGACGTGGGTGTTTTTGAGGAGGAACAGTGGGAGGAGGCATTGCTAGCCATACAGGGAGCCTCGCTCAATGTAGCACAACGGCTGTCCCAACTGTTCATCGTCCTACGAGTTCATTTCACTCCGGCCAGACTGTATAGGATGGGGCTGGTAGAGAATGATAACTGTCCTAGATGTGCAAGGGACCATGGTGACCTTATTCATTTGTTGTGGCGATGTCCCAAGCTGCACATGTATTGGGCGGGGGTTCTCAAAACTCTTAACGAGGTGTTCGGGATTCAGATGCCGCAGACCCCCAAAGTATGTGTCTTGGGTATAATAGAGGACCTCCCACTGGAAGATAACCCAAAAAAAGCTGTTGGTAGAGCCCTGTTCCAGGCCCGTAAACTTATCCTTAGACACTGGAAGGACGCAGAGCCACCAAGGCTGGGGGAGTGGATAGCCCAGATGGGACTCACTCTCCGAGCTGAGAAATATATCTACCAGCGCAGGAAACGGGGGGGGTAGGTTTGAGTTGCTGTGGGCCCCATGGTTAAATTCCCCGGGATTGGCCCCTCTTGAGCTGGTACTGGACAGGCTGCTCATGTAAAAGGCCGAGGGTGAAAAACTCGAGACTGGATCATTGGTGTACTATGGAAGGAGGAGGGGGAAAGGGACAGGGGAGTGGACCCAGTAATACACTGGAGGGGGATACGGAGTGTAAGAGCATGTCAGTACTCTTAAAGAGTGTATTAATGTATAATGCAAGGATTAGATGGGAGGAGAACGTAGCATTTCAGAAGTTCTTTCTTTTGTTGATTTATTTTTGATGTTTTATATTATTTCATTACCCTGAACGGTATAACATGGATGTATATAACAAAAAAAAAAAAAAAAAAAAAAAAAAAAAAAAAAAAAAAAGCTATGTAACAGACAAGATGTATGTACCCATGTATTTTTGTTATATTTGTCAATAAACATCCTTTTTGAGGAAAAAAAAAAAAATCACAATGCATAAAAAAAGAAATTAAATAGGAAAATAAAAAGAGACACAAGTCCCAATATTTAGGTGCTGATAGCAGGTGTAGTAATTAGCATCCACTCTAGAGTCCGGTCAATCAGGAGCGTTGTTTAAGACTAATTACATAAGAACTTGCCAGAGTTTATCTAGCAGTTTTTTTCTTTTATTTCTGCATACGGTTTAACAGATTTAGACTGGTGACTTATGGGTGCCGCTTCATTTGGTTAAGGCGGTGACATCTGTGCTCCCCCACATAGGTCCCCACTTACCGAATGTCGTCACCCCCCAGGGGGCAAAAAGCGGATGGTAGTGGTACCTCGATGCTTGTGGTGTCACGACCTGTTATACCAGATCCTCAGCTGTCTCCTTTTCCGAGGGCTGCAAATTGGATGCGGTCCTATCCAAGTTGTCCTCCAAAGTCACTCAGTGGTTAAAACGAAAAAAACAAAGGGAACCACATAGTGCAATATGTTTTTAAAGTTTGATTGGGTAACACCCAAAAACTATATTTATTTAAAAATGACAGGGGCAATAGGATGCCTCCACTGGAAGCCCTGCACAGAGGGGGGCTCCAATGAGCCAATATATAAAATATATGTGCACAAGAAAAAATTATATAATAACAAATGAAAAGATTAAAAAAAATTATAAAAATATGAAAACACAGGATAGAGAGACACGCTGCACTAGCCTATGAGTCTCACACTCAATAGTGTAGCTACTGCTGCTAGCGCCGTGTAAAATCCTCCTTCGGCGCTATTGCTTCTGAAGCAGGGAAAGCAGCTGAGACAGGTAGGCGTGCTGGCGATTAGCGTGTGTCTCACTGAATGAGCTGTGTGTAGGTCACCTGACGCGTTTCGTCATGTGACTTTTTCAAAGAAATTCCTATTTAATTTCTTTTTTTATGCATTGTGATTTTTGATATATTTTTTTACTATAGATCTTCTAGTCCCAGGAGGGACAGTAGGATCTACACTTTTATAAGCAATTGGTGTTGCATTGTTATTCACTTATATATTTATATACTATTTATGGTTTAGCAGCACTTAAGTATAAGACACCAGTTTAAGAACCTTATTAGGGATTCACATTCTGGTGCACCCCTTGAACACCTTTTAGCACTCAGTGATCAGTTTTTGTGCACGATAGATATAACGGGGGGGGTGCATACCAATGCACATACCTTCAATGCACTTTCACCTAAGAAACTAATATAGTGTATATATTATTGGGGATTTGTAGGACACCCACACAGGGTTGAGTCTCCCAACAGACACCTATTTAAGTTTTATACTTATATTTATACAATTTAATTTTTTTGTTTATATGATTTTGGCACAACCACAACTACTAGCATCAACACCCACCACGAATGCCCACAACACTGGGACACCAGACGATTGTAAGAACTCAGGCAGGGTCATCCCTCCCTTTTTTCTGTCTCCACTCGCCACTTAAGTGGCAGCCATATATATTTTTTTTGGCACCAACAAACAGGGTAATAAAAATCCATTTGCGTTCACTAACAGGAGAGGTTCACCACATTGGATCTACCCCTGAACAGGATTACCCAACACTTGTTGTTTTGCATAGTATTTGGAACCAACTCAGTGGAATTTTATTTGCAGCGCCATCATCCTATTACCAATACTAGTTAACATTAATCACATTTTGTGATTACCTAAGGAGGCAGCAGCAAACACATTGAATCCTAAGCGCGGAGAGATCCCCCTTTCACTTTCAAAAACGTAGTTGTTTCTGGTCATTTCTAGGACCTCAGTTACACTAGGCACTGTATGTGATTTCCAGTTTCTAGTCACCAACAGCCTAGCAGCTAGCAGGATGTGGGTGACTACCACCCGAAAGTCTAGGGGGAATCCCTCCATTCCCAGATTCAATAGCGCCAGTTCAGGGCTGGGGGGGGTTAGTATACCCGTCATACGTGAAATACACCTAAAGACACCCCTCCAATAACTTGTTAGATTCTTACACTGCCAAAATACATGGAAAATATTGCCCACTTCTCCACAGTTTCTCCAGCACAGCGGGGAGGCCGAGGGATAAAATTGAGCTATGCGATATGGGGTTAGGTACCAGCGGAGGGCTATTTTTTGGGATAGCTCCCAGTGGTTAATACACCTGGATGCTTTGTAAATAAGATTGAATGAGTATTTCCATTGACTCGGAGAAAATGTTTCACCCAAATCTGTTTCCCACTTGCAAAGTGGGGGGGACTTATTGAACAGTAGTTTATCCTGGAACAGATTATAAAAAAGGGAGATTCCTTTAGAGGGAGGGGTCGTTTTAGTGTAAAATTGCCATACAGCATCCTGAATCAGTACCCTACGGGATTGCAGAGAGTTAAGAAAATGGGAGGCCTGCGTATGTTTAAAGCTGTCATTTTGCTGCAGGCCGTGTGCCGCGGCAAGCGTTTCAAATGATTTGAGCGTATTGTGGCAATATAAGTCATCCACCCAAGTGATGCCTTTAACGGCCCAGTTGGAGAATGTGGTGTACGGTACCGCATCTGATAGGGTGTCAATAGGGATTGGCACAGAAATGGTGCTGGGGGATGTATGTGCCAAGGCACACAGTTCTCTCCAGGCTAATATGGAGGCCTGGAAAGTTAACGGGAGTTGCCGTAATGGGAGAGGTCTCCAGGTGTCAAGTATCAATGTACTGAGGAGATCCTTGGTTGGGCTAAGGGCTTTTTCTATGTCACACCAAAGGATGTCGGGGGTAGGGGATATCCAACGTCTAATCTGGGTAAGGATAGCTGCTCGGTGGTAGTCCTTAATGTCAATCAAGCCCATGCCCCCTACCGACCTGTGTCTAATCAGCAGGGCCCTTGCGCACCTAGGCCGCTTGGAACCCCATATGTAGCGGTTAAGAATGCCGTTCAAGGATCTAAGGTGGTTGCATTTCAGTGGGATAGGGAGTGTACGAAAGATGTATAAGATTTGGGGAAGAAGCAACATTTTAAAGGAGGCCAAGCGTCCCGACCACGTCAGTTCGACTTTGGCTAGGCGAGCTGCCTCCTTGGCAATTTTGTCTATCAGAGGGATGTAGTTAGTATCAGCCAGTTTCGCTGAGTCTGCTGTGATTTGGATCCCCAGGTATTGTATACTGGACGCAGCCCAGGAGTATGGGAAGGAGGCCTGTAGGCGGGATTGGAGGTGGGGAGAGAGATTGAGGCCCAGTATGAAAGATTTGGTGTAGTTAATTTTATAGTAGGATATATGGCTAAATTCTGTGAGAACACTGTGTGCTTGGGACAGAGAAGAGGTGGGTGAGGTTAAAAAGAGAATAATGTCGTCCGCAAACAGACTGATATTGTGGGACCTGCCAGCTAATACAAACCCCGGGATATCAGCGTGGGCTCTAATTTTTTCTGCTAGGGGTTCTACAAGTAGGTTGAATATGGAGGGGGACAGGGGACACCCTTGCCTAGTACCGTTGGAGATTTTGAAAGTGGAGGAAAGCATACCTGAGGTATACACCTGCGCGCAAGGAGAGGAGTACAGTGCCAGAATTGCTGTCAAGATGGGGCCGGAGAACCCAAATTTCTCCAGTACCTGGGACATATATCCCCAGTGAACCCTGTCGAACGCCTTCTCTGCATCCAAGGAGAGGAGCAGAGAAGGCGTCCGAGAGGTCCCGGCATGGTGAACCAGGTCTATCACTCTCCTGGTCGCATCTGATGATTGTCTGCCTGAGGTGAACCCTGTCTGGTCTGGTTTCACCAGAGATGGTAGGAGTGGGAGCAGTCTGGACGCTATTATTTTGGCATATAATTTCACATCCGTGTTTAATAGGGAGATAGGTCGAAAGTTCGCAGGTGTAGTAGGTGTTTTCCCCGGCTTTGGGATAGTTACAATAAAAGCTTTGAGCATTTCGCTCGGGAACGAAGCAGAGAGCATTGCTTCAGAAAATATCTTACCCAGTGCGGGAGCTAGGAGAGAGCCGAAGGTCTTATAGTAGGAATTGGGGAGTCCATCTGGCCCCGGGGATTTCCCTATGGGGGCGTTTTTGATTGCTTGTTTGATTTCGGGTTCCGTGATCGGAGCATTGAGAGAGTCCAGCTGGGTGCAGGACAAAGTGGGCAGTGCTAGGTCAGCCAGAAAGGAGTGAATTGCCTCCTCTACCGGTTGGGGCGTGGAGGGGTCCTTTCGGAGATTATACAGGGTGGAGTAATACTCCGCGAAAGAATTTGCTATGTCTTGAGGGTTGTATAATTTGCTGCCATCTATCTGTTTAACTAGGAAGGGGATGTTGGCTTTAATTCTGCGACTTTTTAGGCGTTGTGCCAGGAGTTTGCCTGCCCGGTTGCCGGACGCGTAGTGGGATAATTTGAGGGATTGGACGTGCTTGTCATAGCGTTCAAGTAGCAGTCTCCTGAGGTCAACGCGCAAATTGTATAGCTGAGTAGCTATCGAGACATCAGGAGTTTGCTTGTTTAGTGGTTCAAGTGAGGCAATTTTGGTAAGGATGGAGTCTAGTTGTTGTGCTCTCTGCTTCCTTGCCCGGGCGCTAAGTTGTATCATTATACCCCTAATGTAGGCCTTATGGGCACACCAAATGGAGAAAGGGTTAGAAACAGATCCCTCATTAACAGTGAAAAATTCTTTCAGATGAGAGGATAAGTGAGCTACTTGAGAAGGTTGCTGAAGCAAATAGGAATCTGCCCTCCAGATAAAGGGGGAGGATACTGGGGCCCCTCCGTCCACCACCACCGACACCGGAGCATGGTCTGACCACGTAATGTCGTGGATGGCGGACGAGGACACCCTCTGTAGTACAAACTTATCTACTAAAATCAAGTCTATGCGTGAGTAGGAATTATGCCTGGAGGAGTGGAAGGAGTAGTCTCTCTCACTTGCGTGTTGGCACCTCCAGACATCAAACACGTTCTCAGCGTGTAGTAGAGCGCGTAAGGCAGGTTGGTGGCGTTTAGATCGGGAGTTGGAGTCCATCTCGAAGTCAACCGTCAGATTGTAGTCTCCGCACATTATCAGAGCACCCTTCTTGATCTTGTTGATTTTGCAAAAGAGTTTCCTGAGGAAGCGGAGTTGATGAGTGTTGGGTGCGTACAAGTTGACTAGTGTGTACAGTTTATTGTTAAGGGTTCCAACTAGTACCAGGAATCTGCCATCAGGGTCTGTCAGGGAGTCCTGCAGGGAAAAGTTCACAGAGTCCCTGATGGCAATGGCAACCCCTTTCTGTTTTTTAGGGGCGGATGCCAAAAAGACGTGTGGGAATTTGGCATGGTGGAAGGGAGGTGCACCAGCCGCCTTCAGGTGAGTTTCCTGGAGGCAGAGGACATCTGAGTGGAGTTTCAGGGCCTCCTTCCATACTGAAGCCCTTTTGACAGGGTGGTTCAGACCACGTACATTAAAGGAGGTTATTGTCAGGGCCATACTTGAGCATAGAAAATAAGTGATAACAGTACCTCTTGGTGGTGTGTCTGGGGATCCAAATCAGCTGATTCCAGGCGGCGAAAGTGCACGGTGAACAGGATGTCTTCGATGAGAAGAGGGCGGTGTCCATCTCAGGGGAAGGGAAGGAAGGAAGATAGGTTTTGAGAACCAAAAACAGGGAGGTTATAACACAAACATAAAGTATTGCGAATAAAAAGGGAGATCCCAGCCGGGATCTGGATGCAGAGTAGCTGCACATATTGTAAGGAGGGGAAGTTCGTGGAAGGATGGAACTCCAGAAAAGTCAGGGAATCAGATGAAAAACAACATCAGTACAAAATTCCCGAGGCACGGGGCTTTCATGATTTCTTTTTGTTGTTGCGCTTACGTGTCACCAGCGACCACTCGTCTTGGGTCTGGGCTCTGGGCGCAGAGGAGGAAGCTGCTTCGCCAGGGGGATGATCGGGCAGGATGTCCCATTTGCGAAGCAGGGCAAGTCCCTCTTCCAAGGTCATGATCACGCTAGAGACACCTTCTTTGGTTATAATAAGTTTGGTCGGCTGGCCCCATTTGTAAATGATGTCGTGGTTGCGAAGTGCTTTTGTGACAGGTAGAAGGGACCTGCGTCTTTGCATAGTGTGCTGCGAGAGATCCGCATATACCTGCAGGTTAGGGAAGCGGTCAGATGCCTGAGAGTTCTTGCGGAACGCTAGCATGAATTGGTCTTTGACATGGTAGAAATGTACCCGCATCAGTACATCTCTGGGTATGTTTTCAGGGAGGTGAGCAGGCTTGGGCAAGCGGTGTATCCGGTCCACCACTAACTCTGAGGCAGGCGTGGAGGGGAGGAACGTCCCCATAAGCTCACGGGCATATTGTTGAAGTTGAGCGGGTGGGACAGTTTCTGGGACACCCCGCAATTTAATATTGTTCCTGCGAGATCTGTCTTCGAGGTCTGCGACCTTCGCTCTGAGCCATGCCACCTCATCCCCTTGATCATTGTGAGAGTCAACTAGGGAGTTATATGAGGCCGCATAATCCCCCATTTTTTTCTCTACGTGGTCTACTCTGCCGCCCAGCTCCCCCATTTCTGTTTTAAAGCTCCTCATGCAGTCCATCATGTCAGCATGGAGGGAGCTGCGCAGGGAGACCAGCATATCTCTTAGGGTAGTGTCTGATACAGGCAGGTTGGAAGTGGGGAAGGAGTTGATGGGAGCAGAGAGCTCACGTGTGTCCTCCATTGAGCCCTGCGATACACTGACCTGGGATCCAGCCGACAGTCGTGGTTTAGATTTCACTGGGCTGCAGGAGAGGGGAGTCGAGGCCTCCGGAGAGCGGCGTTGTGACCCATCCCTCGGTCCCGGGCTTGGCGTGGATAGAGAATATCCTCCGGCGGAGGCCGGAGAGACGCGGCCGGCGCCATCTTGAGACACGCTGCTGGGCCTGGGGGAGAAGAAATCTTCCAATTTCGCCGGTTGGACGGCGTTTTTTTCGTTTCTTTGTCATCCCTGGGTGACGTGTGGGTTGACGGGTGGTCGATCGGGTGATTTTGATCAGCCCACGGTGCCTCGGTGTGCTAGTTTCCCCGACGCTGAAGCGGAGCTCCTGAGTTAGGCGTCCATTCAGCTGCGCGGTAACCACGCCCCCCCGATAAATAAGCATTTTGAAGTCCAAATTCATTTTCTCGATTCTACACCTTTCTCCAAATGACCGATTAATCTCGCAATATAGTCCTCGGGTCAGATCATCCCCCCCATTATGCTCCTCTCTAGTCATCTGCATTGTCTGTATTTTCCCTGGTCTGGATACAGAGGGCCAGATTCTCGTAGGAGCGAGTAACTTTGTGCTGGCGTAACGTATCTGATTTACATTACGCCTCCGCAACTTAGAAGGGCAAGTGCAGTATTCTCAAAGCACTTGCTCCGTAAGTTGCCGCGGCGTAGCGTAAATCGGCCGGCGTAAGACCGCCTAAATCAAATTGTGAAGAGGTGGGCGTGTGTTATGTAAATTATCCATGACCCGACATGATTGACGTTTTTCACTTACGGCGCATGCGCCGTCCGTGGAATATCCCAGTGTGCTTTGCGTCAAAGTACGCCGCAAGGACGTATTGGTTTCGACGTGTACGTAAATGACGTCCAGCCCCATTCACGGACAACTTACGCAAACGACGTAAAAATTTTTAATTTCGTCGTGGGAACGACAGCCATACTTAACATTGGTGCGCCGCACTTACGCCACCATATAACAGGGGCAACTTTACGCTGGGAAAAGCCTAACGTAAACGGCGTATCTGTACTGCGTCGGCCGGGCGTACGTTCGTGAATTCGCGTATCTAGCTGATTTACATATTTCACCGCGTAAATCAGCGTACACGCCCCTAGCAACCAGCGTAAAAATGCAGTTACGATCCAACGGCGTAAGAGACTTACGCCTGTCGGATCTAAGGGAAATCTATGCGTAACTGATTCTAAGAATCAGGCGCATAGATACGACGGCGCAACTCAGAGATACAACGGCGTATCTGGAGATACGCCGTCGTATCTCTTCTGAGAATCTGGGCCACTGTCTCTACATTCCCCCCAGGGGACCCATTATGTCATCTCCTTCCTTTCTAATAACTATGTTATCGCCATTTAGAATGATTGACTCCTGAGGATCACCATCTTTTATAACCTTTACTCCCCAATTAGAAATCCCTCTTGATTACATTAATGTTAATAAGACGTGACCTAAACTTTGCCGAGGGGCAAATTAACCACAGTGACAGGAGTATTCCCTGACTATGATATTAAATCAGACAACCTACCTGACAGAACAGACTCAAGGGTAGAGATCTGCTCCAAGCTTCTTTTCACCTCTACAATTTTTCCTACTCCTTTTATGCTTATTTATATTTATTATTATTATTTAGGTACTTATATAGTGCCGTCAAAAAGTCAATAAAGAAGAAAAAAAGGTCCTTAATTGGGCAGAGGACCAGAAGAGGGGTGGAGAGGAGGGATAATGTCATGGAGGGTGAAGATCCATTTTACTTTTGTTCCATCAATGTGACCTATTTCCTGTTTTGGTGCAACCTATAATCTTTTATCCTAAAATACTATGGGCCAGATCCACGTAGCGGATCGTAATTTTCGGCAGGCGTAGCGTATCGTATTAACGCTAAGCCGCCGCAACTTTGAGAGGCAAGTGCTGTATTCACAAAGCACTTGCCTCTAAAGTTACGGCGACGTAGCGTAAATCTGCCGGCGCATGGGCGCGGAATTCAAATGTTAAAGATGTGGGCGTGTTTTATGTTAATTTTACTTGACCTGACGTAAATTACGTTTTTTTCTGAACGGCGCATGCACCGTCCGTGGGGGTATCCCAGTGCGCAAGCTCGAAAATTAACCCGCAACAAGCTAATGTTTACGACGTGAACGTCATTCTACGCAAAGCCCTATTCGCGAACGACTTACGCAAACGACATAACATTTTCAAAATTTGACGCTGGAACGCCGTCCATACTTAACATTGAGTACGCCTCATATAGCAGGGGTAACTTTACGCCGAAAAAAAGCCTTACGGAAAAGACGTAAAAAAATGCGCCGGCCGGACGTACGTTTGTGGATCGACGTGGAATTCGACGGAAGCGCCACCTAGCGGCCAGCGTAAATAGGCACCTTAGATCCGACGGCGTACTAAGACGTACGCCAGTCGGATCTAGCCCAGCTTCAGGCGTATCTTGTTTTGTGGATACAAAAAAAAGATACGCCGGAGCGAAATAGAAGTTACGCGGCGAATCAATAGATACGCCGTCGTAACTTCTTCGTGGATCTGCCCCTATGTGTATACACTAAGATCTACAGCGGGGATATGCAATTAGCGGACCTCCAGCTGTTGCAGAACTACAATTCCCATGAGGCATAGCAAGACTCTTGACAGCCACAAGCATGACACCAGAGTCAGAAGCATGATGGGACTTGTAGTTTTGCAACAGCTGGAGGTCCGCTAATTGCATATCCTTGATCTACAGTAAAGCCACTGGATCAGAAAGACAGCCAGGCACCTAGCATTTTTTTAGAAAGGTATTGCATATTTTCCTCAGTACAGGTTCCTCTAAAGATACAAAACCACCATTCAGTTGACAGACAAGTGTGTTTGGGTAGAAAGATCTACCTGAAAAAAAAGAAAAAAATTGGCTAAGTGTATAATTCCAGGACAAACTACCTCCGTCATCATGAATATTTGTACAATATATTCATCAAGCTTGTGAATCGCTTATTACCGAAAATTGATGTTTCCCCAAGACGCTCTTATAATATATTTCAATGTGAGTTCTTTTGTTCCTGGAACACTCCGCTAGACAGACACACTGAACTAATAAAAGGCCAATCTTAGATGTGGTCTGTATGTTATATTACCTCATTTTCTTCTAGACTTTAAATGTGGTAGGCTAAGTTCAATAGCGCTGTCATTTCTCTTCTGTCGTCAGAAGCTTATCTGTGGGAATGGAGGGGGGCTGAGTTGTTATTTTCTGATTGCTAACTTTGCCAGGTCTCATGTTTCTTTAAATAGAGAAAATACTGATATCTGCATTTCATTTTGCTGGGAAATACTCTGGATCAAATGAGGTGAAAAACACAATAGAATCCGTGCTGCACTTGCACCAGATTTCTGTGTGCAGCTAAGCTCACATAACAATGGATACTTCAGCGGGGATAAAAATCCACTTAAACCAAACCTGTGCTTTTTCCAAATGCCCCCCTTCCAAGCAGCACATGCTAACTTTTCCTTCAGCTGACAAATAGCCAGATTCAGAGAGAGTTACGCCGGCGTATCAGTAGATACGCCGATGTAACTCTGAATCTGCGCCGTCGTAAATTTAAAGCGGATGTGCCACGGGAAAATAATATTAAAAGCCAGCAGCTACAAATACTGCAGCTGCTGACTTTTAATATTAGGACACTTACCTGTCCTGGAGTCCAGCGCCGATCGCAGCAGAGGACGAGCGATCGCTCGTCTCTCTGCTGCTCCCCCCGCCATCCATGCTGAGGGAACCAGGAAGTGAAGCGCTGCGGCTTCACTGCCCGGTTCCCTACGGCGCATGCGCGAGTCGCACCGCGCCCGCCGATTGGCTCCCGCTGTGTGCTGGGAGCCGAGTGTTCCCAGCACACAACGGGGGGGGGGGCGACGGGATGTGACGGAATGCCCGTCTTTTGCCCGTGAATGCCGGGCCGGAAGTGGGTGCAAATACCTGTCTTTAGACAGGTATCTGCACCCCCCTCCCCCCTGAAAGGTGTCAAATGTGACACCGGAGGGGGGGAGGGTTCCAATCAGCGGGACTCCACTTTAGGGCGGAGAACCGCTTTAAGTGTATCCTCAAATTGAGATACACTTAAATCTAGCTAAGATACGACCGCGGGCCCCGTCGTATCTTAGCTGTCTATTTAGGCCGGCCGCTAGGGGCGTGTATCTCGTAAATCAGCGAGATACGCCTATTCACGAACGTACGCTTGCCCGTCGCAGTAAAGATACGCCGTTTACGTAAGGCGTTTTCAGGCCTAAAGATATTCCACCAAAAAGATGGCACAGCCAATGTTAAGAATGGACGTCGGAACCGCGTCGAATTTTAAAATGTTTACGTCGTTTGCGCAAGTCGTCCGTGAATGGGGCTGGGCGTAATGTACGTTCACGTCGAAACCAATAAGTCTTTGCGGCGTAATTTGGAGCATGCGCACTGGGATATGTCCATGGACGGCGCATGCACCGCTCGTTAAAAAAGTCAATCACGTCGGGTCCAGATTCATTAGCATAAAACACGCCCGCCTCTTCACAATTTGAATTAGGCGCGCTTAGGCCGGCACATTTACGCTACGCCGCCGTAACTTAGGCCTCTTTCACACTGAGGCGTGTAGCCGCGGTGACGGTATAGCCGTGCTATTTGTAGCGCGGCTATACCGTCGTATTTACCGCGATATTCGGGCGCTAGCGGTGAGGTTTTAACCCCCGCTAGCGGCCGAAAAAGGGTTAATACCGCGGTATTACTGCGCTTTCCCATTGATTTCAATGGGAAGGCGCGGTATAGGAGCAGTGAACAGACCGCTCCTATACCGCGGTAAAGATGCGGCTAGCAGGACTTTTGGAGCGCTCCTGCTATCGCATCGCTTCAGTGTGAAAGCCTTCGGGCTTTCACATTGAACACTATGGGGCATGATTTTTCATGCGGTATAGCAGCGCTATTTTTAGCGCTGTACCACATGAAAAACGCCTCAATGTGAAAGGGGCCTTAGGACGCAAGTGCTTTGTGAATACGGCGGCGTAGCGTATATGAGATACGCTACGCCTGCCTAACGTTAGGCATGGATACCTGAATCCAGCTAAAAATCTTTAAAAAAAAATACCTAGTGCTCCCAGGTATTGAGGGTCATGTGACAGCGCTGTCCTTATGGGGGAGGGGTGAGATCGCAGTATTGTGTAAGCTCTAACTTAAGTAAATGTTGTAGCATCTACCATCTGAAGTGCGAGGGCCACTTAAAGTGATTGTAATGCCGCGTACAGACGATCGGACATTCCGACAACAAAAGTTTCGATGTGAGTTTGTTGTCGGAAAACTCGACCGTGTGTAGGCTCTCCATTGGACATTTGCTGTCGGAATTTCTGACAACAAATGTTTGAGAGCTGGTTCCTCAAATTTTCCCACAACAAAAGTTCTTGTCGGAAATTCCGATCGTGTAGTGGGCTATTCAGCGCACAAAAATCCTACGCATGCTCGGAATCAATTCAAAGCATGCTCGGAATCATTGAACTTCATTTTTCTCGGCTCGTCGTAGTGTTGTATGTCACCACGTTCTTGGCGATCGGAATTTCCGACAACATTTGTGTGACCGTGTGTATACAATATAAGTTTGAGCCAACATTCGTCGGAATAAAATACACGGTTTTGATGTCGGAATGTCCAATCGTGTGTACGTGGCATAAGGCCTTTTTTTTTTTTTATAACAAAACATATCATACTTAACTCCACTGTGCAGTGTGTTTTGCACAGAGTGGCCCTGGTCCTCAACTTCTGGGGTCCCCCGGTGGCGCTGGTAGCTCCTCCTTGCATCGTATAACCCCCTAGGAGATGCGATCTCCCAGGGGGTTACCTTGTGGGTGCGCTACCCGAGTCCAGCATTCAGCGTCCATAGGCGCCGAAAGACTCGGCCCCGCCCCCCCGTCATTGGATTTGATTGACAGCAGCGGGAGCTAATGGCTGCGCTGCTATCAATCAAGAGCCGAGAACCCCGGGGAGAGGGGAAGAGCGTATCTCCGGTGGGGGAATCCTGGGCTCAGGTGAGTAAAACGGTAGGGCTGGGGGGCCGGTCAGTGACAGGAGTTTTTTCACCTTAATGCATAGAATGCATCAAATGTACATAAGTATCACAGCCTTTGCTCAATACTTTGGTGAAGCACCTTTGGCACCAATTACAGCCTCAAGTCTTTCTGATGATGATGCTACAAGCTTGGCACACCTATTATTGGGCAGTTTCTCCCATTCTTCTTTGCAGGACCTCTCAAGCTCCATCAGGTTGGATGGGGAGTGTCGGTGCACAGCCATTTTCAGATCTCTGCAGAGATGTTCAATCGGCTTCAAGTCTGGGCTCTGGCTGGGCCACTCAAGGACATTCACAGAGTTGTCCCGTAGCCACTCCTTTGTTATCTTGGCTGTGTGCTTAGGGTCGTTGTCCTGTTGGAAGATGAACCTTCGCCCCAGTCTGAGGTCCATAGCGCTCTGGAGCAGGTTTTCATCAAGGATGTCTCTGTACATTGCTGCATTCATCTTTCCCTCAATCTTGACTAGTCTCCCAGTTCCTGCCGCTGAAAAACATCCCCACAGCATGATGCTGCCACCACCATGCTTCACTGTAGGGATGGTATTGGCCAGGTGATGAGTGGTGCCTGGTTTCCTTCAGACATGACGTTTGCCATTCAGGCCAAAGAGTTCAATCTTTGTTTCAGACCGGAGAATTTTGTTCTCATGGTCTGAGAGTTCTTCAGGTGCCTTTTGGCAAACTCCAGGTGGGCTGTCATGTGCCTTTTACTGAGGAGTGGCTTCCGTCTGGCCACTCCCCCATACAGGCCTGATTGGTGGAGTGCTGCAGAGGTGGTGGTTGTTCTTCTGGAAAATTCTCCTCTCTCTACAGAGAAATTCTGGAGCTCTGTCAGAAGTGACCATCAGGTTCTAGGTCATCTCCCTGACTAAGGTCCTTCTCCCACGATTGCTCAGTTTGGCTGGGCGGTCCGCTCTAGGAAGAGTCCTGGTGGTTCCAAACTTCTTTCATTTACGGATGAAGGAGGCCACTGTGCTCATTGGGACATTCAATGCTGCAGACATTTTTCTGGACTCTTCCCCAGATCTGTGCCTCCATACAATCCTGTCTCGGAGGTCTACAGACAATTCCTTGGACTTCATGGCTTGGTTTGTGCTCTGACATGCACTGTTGACTGTGGGACCTTATCTAGATAGGGGTGTGCCTTTCTAAATCTTGTCCAATCAAATGAATCTACCCACAGGAGGACTCCAATACTGTTGTAGAAACATCTCAAGGATGATCAGTGGAAACAGGAGGCACCTGAGCTCAATTTTGAGTGTCATGGCAAAAGCTGTGAACACTTATGTACATGGGATTTTTATTATTTTTAAAAAAATTTGCAAAGATTTCAAACAAACTTCTTTCACGTTGTCATTATGGGGTATTGTTTGCAGAATTTTGAGGAAAATAAATAATTTAAAGGAGTTGTAAAGGAAAAAAATGTTTTGCCTAAAACTAATGTCTGCAAGGTAGACAGACAGAATAGGGTAATGATTATGTTAAAAAACGAGTAAATACCTATTAAATTCCTTTATCTATATCACCTCCGGCGTTCTAGTTTCTGTTCTCTCATTCACTTCCTGGTTTGCATCGCTCGTTCATGTAAGAACTACATTTCCCAGTATGCAATGCGGCACGCCCAGTAATTCACACCTCCTTGAGGTCTCTAAGGCCTCGTACACACGACCGAACATGTCTGCTGAAACTGGTCCGCGGACCAGTTTCCGCGGACATGTTCGGTCACGTGTACGGCCGACCGGACAATTTTCCGGCGGATCGGACAGGTTTCCAGCTAAGAAACATGTCCGCTGGAAGCCTGTCCGTCGGACATGTTCGGTCGTCTGTACGACTCACCGGACATGTCCGCTCGGCCGAAAGCCCTCGCATGCGTCGAAGTGATTTGACGCATGCATGAAAGCATTGACCTTCCAGGGTCGCGCACGTTGCCGCGTCATCATCGCGGCCACGTCACCGCGTTCGCTGTCCGCGGGAAATTTGGTCTGATGGTGTGTACAGCCATCAGACCAAAATCCGGCAGCGGACATGTTCGATGAAAACGGTCCGCGGACCGTTTTCATCGGACATGTCCCGTCGTGTGTACGAGGCCTTACATGTAGAGAGCGTCCTGCCGCACAGATGTAGTTCCCAGGAGGGGGTGAGCACGTCACTGACCACCGCAGTAAAGCCTCCCTTTCACGGTGGTCAGTAACAATCAGACAAGCAGGAAGTGAACAGAACAGAGAAGAAATAGAGCAACTTCTGAGCAAAAACGAACAATGAGGAAGTGAAAAGAGGAATGTCTGCAGGTAAAGGATGTTTATTATGAAAAAAAATGTTTTCCTTTACAACCCCTTTAATCCATTTCGGAAAAAGGCTGTAACATAAAATGTGGAAAAAGTGAAGCGCTGTAAATACTTTCCAGATGCACTGTATGACGAACTGCACTACAAACCAAATTTTAATTTTAAAAGTCAGGTTGTACTTTTGCAAATTTGTAGGAATGTGGTCATTTGTAATGACATGACCTCAGATTACCCGAACAGGGTGCCAAAGTAGATCGGGCCAGATTCACATAGAACTGCGGCGGCGTAACGTATCGTAGATACGTTACACCGCCGCAAGTTTTCATCGCAAGTGCCTGATTCACAGAGCACTTGCGATGAAAACTACGCCGGCGGCCTCCGGCGCATGGCGGGCCAATTCAAATGGGCGTGTGCCATTTAAATTAGGCGCGCTCCCGCGCCGGACCTACTGCGCATGCTCAGTTTCGCAAATCCCGTCGTGCTTTGCGTGCCGTGACGTCATTTTTCCGAACGGCGACGCGCGTAGCGTACTTCCGTATTCCCGGACGTGTTACGCAAACGACGTTCATTTTTAAATTTCGACGCGGGAACGACGGCCATACTTTAGACAGCAATACGTTTGCTGACTAAAGTTAGGGCACCTAAAACGACGACTAACTTTGCGACGGGAAACTAGACTAGCGGCGACGTAGCGAATGCGAAAATCCGTCGTGGATCCGCCGTAACTCCTAATTTGCATCCCCGACGCTGGTTTACGACGCAAACTCCCCCCAGCGGCGGCCGCGGTACTGCATCCTAAGATCCGACAGTGTAAAACAATTACACCTGTCGGATCTTAGGGATAGCTATGTGTAACTGATTCTATGAATCAGTCGCATAGATAGAAACAGAGATACGACGGCGTATCCCCTTTGTGAATCTGGCCCATCCTGACTAACACAAAAAAGTTTGCTTGTGGTTGTGTCCAACCCTACTAATTCAGATCCCTATTTAGCAAGCAAAATCAATACTGATATCTAATGTATGATTATTGTCCAGTCATATCAAATAATAATCAATAACCAGGTTTGATGATACTCTGACACTTCCCCCATCCACAGGGAAATCTGCATTCCTTTTCAATACCTATCCCACCGTTTATTCCTGACAAAGAACGTGTTATTGTTCGCCGTACGAGCAACATAACTTAACAGCAAATGACGGCAACGCAATTTGGCCTGCCACCCCGGGGGCATGAAATGTAACGGATTGTAAATATAATTGCGGGGAATGGAATGTATCATTTCAGAGACACGGGATCTTCATTAGCTGGTGCCAGGAATTCACTGCTGGGAAAGGAATGCCTATGTTTGTTTTTTAAATAACCCTCTTAGTTACACTTAGACACAGCATGATGAAATGAGGTGACACCGCTACGATGTAACAATGTGCTGCCAAGTAAGGTGACTGGGAACAAGAGGTTACAGTGACTCTTTATAAAAAAATAAAAAAGGTTTTCTTCGCGTTTTGAATTTTTGAAACAAAATTCTCATTTCAAATTTTTGCAACAGCCACCCAATGAATCTCCCCCTTCTGTCCATGTCCCCAATGCAGCTAGGGATTTCGTAGCTGTGGTGGCAACTCTGCACATGCTCAGTATTTAGTGAGTTTCTATGCTGAGCATTTCCTCCCTATCACATCTGAGCAGACCATGCGACTATAGAGTCACACATGTGGGAGTATACACAGTGGTAAATGACAGCCCACTCCCTCTGTCCTCCTCCCCCATGCCCACTAACCAGCTAAACACAATGAGGGTGGGATATTGCAAGTAGATTGATGGAGGCTTCACTTCCCTCATATGCTAAGACACAGGCTGGAGGGGTAGGGGTAAAGATTTGATTTCAAATATACATTTGTATGATGATTTATAACAGTTTATTATTATTTATTTATACTCTGTATTCCAAAGGCTGTTTTTTGTTATTTTGAACATGTGACCAGCAGTAGAGGACTAGAAGATTCCCTGTAGACAGCCTGGGAGAGAGATATTAGGAAAAGGGTATTATTATTTTTTTAATTAAAATAATTACAGAGCCATCATCTATATACAGCAGTGGTCTCCAAACTGCAGCCCAGGGGCCAGATGCAGCTCTTTGCTTGCTTTTACCCGGTGCATTGCCACGAAATGAGATTTGCCATCGGATGAGATGGTCCGCCTCCATCACATCCTATTGGCTCACTCCTGTCACGTGACATATTTAAACGTCAAGTATCGACGCGAACATCAGTCTCAGCTAGGCTATCATAGGGAGAGGATCTCCTCTCCCTGTGATAGCTGAAGTTGCACGGAGCTGGTGCACGGAGCTCACATGGCCTCTGTGGCCCGATTCCGAGAGAGGAATCGGGCCACAGAAGCTCATACATTTACTAGGCTAATAAATGTTCTCCTTTATTACAATGTCAGGCTAATAAATGTTCTCCTTCATTACAATGTCACTTCGGGATCCACAGCGCTATCGGTATCCCAATGCCCGATAGCGCTGTCAGCGTGCCTCCCGCCAACGCTAACTATACCCTGCGCCCGCAGCTCTACTCCCCGTCCCCCGTTAAGGCTCAGGGAACGGGGAACAGAAAGTAGAGCATCGGGTGCAGGTAAAGTAGTAGTGCGCAGGCGCAGCACTACGCAAATAGCTCCGTGCACCAGCTCCGTGCAGCTTCAGCTATCACAGGGAGAGGAGATCCTCTCCCTATGATAGCCTAGCTGAGACTGATGTTCGCGTCGATACTTGACGTTTAAATATGTCACGTGACAGGAGTGAGCCAATAGGATGTGATGGAGGCGGACCATCACATCCGATGGCAAATCTCATTTCGTGGCAATGCACCGGCCCTTTCGTGCACTATTTCATCAACAGATACCATCTATAGGGCACAATGCCTCCCAATGACACCAACAATGTGGTGCAATGACATCAATGATGGGGCAAGATTCCTTCCAAAGACACCAACAATGGGGCACAATTCCTCCCAATGACACCAACAATGGGGCACAATTCCTCCCAATGACACCAACAATGGGGCACAATTCCTCCCAATGACACCAACAATGGGGCACAATTCCTCCCAATGACACCAACAATGGGGCACAATTCCTCCCAATGACACCAACAATGGGGCACAATTCCTCCCAATGACAACAAACAATGAGATACAATTTCTCCCAATGATACCAACTATAGGGCCCAATGACATCAATGATGGGGCACAGTTCCTGTCACTGACACCAGTGATGGGGCACAATTACTCCCACTGAAACAAACGATGGTGCATTATTTTTTCCCACCGACGTCTGGACCTTTTCTACTGTAACCTAACTGCTTTAACTGGTTCCCGGCCAGCTCACGCAGAAATACTGTGGTAGAATGGCTCTCCTGGGTAAAATCCTGTATATATACGGCTTCGCCCAGGAGACCCACCAGAGGGCGCGCGTGCGTCCCCTTGAACGGCGGGGAACACGATGAGCGTGGCCGGCAGGTGCGATCGCGTGCACGCTCAATCGTGTGCACGAGCAGGAGCAGGGGGGTTTGTGTGTGTGTTAACACACAAATCCCTGTGCTGTCTGAGGAGAGAAGGACAGATCGTGTCTTTCTACAAAGTAGAAAACACGATCTGTCATCTCCTATAGTGATTCCCCTTTCCTCCCACAGTTAGAACACACAATAGGGAACACATTTAACTCCTTGATCGCACCCTAGTGTTAACCCCTTCCCTGCCAGTGACATTTACATAGTAATCAGTGCATATATATATAGCACTGATCGCTCTGTAATGTCAATGGTTCCAAAAATGTGTCAAAAGTGTCCAACCTGTCCGACTCAACGCCGCAAGAAATCGCAGATCACTGCCATTACTAGTAAAAAAAATGAAAAAGCCATATAAATGCTTTAAATCTTTCTCATAGTTTGTAGATGCTATACCGTGTGTACGCGGCATAAGAGTATATTGATTGGTTTGCGCAAAAGCGCAAACAGATCAATATACTCTTATGCCGCGTACACACGATCGGTTCGTCTGATGAAAACGGTCTGATGGACCGTTTTCATCAGACGAACCGATCGTGTGTGGGCCCCATCGTTTTTTTATCCATCGGTGAAAAAACTAGGAACTTGTTTTAAAATTATCTGATGGTTAAAAAAACGATAGAAAGAAACAATCGTCTGTGGGCACGTCCATCGGTTAAAAATCCACCCATGCTCAGAATCAAGTCGACGCATGCTCGGAAGCATTGAACTTCATTTTTCTCAGCACGTCGTTGTGTTTTACGTCACCGCGTTCTGACACGATCGGACTTTTAACTGATGGTGTGTAGGTAAGACTGATGAAAGTCAGCTTCATCGGATAAACCGATCGGGTGTACAGGGCATTACTGTGATTTTACCAAAGAATACATATCGGCCTAAAACTGAGGGAAAAATTCTTTTTTTTCTTATTGGGATATTTATTATAGCAAAAAGTAAAAGATAGTGGGCTAGATTCAGGTACGGCGACGTAAGATTGTGCGGGCGTAGCGTATGTTATTTACGCTACGCGGCCACAATTTAGAGAGGCAAGTGCAGTATTCACAAAGCACTGTAAGTTGCGGCGGCGTAGCGTAAATCTGCCGGGGTAAGCGCGCCAAATTCAAATTGTCAAGAGGTGGGCGTGTTTTATGCAAATAAAACATGACCCCACGTAAATGACGTTTCTCACGAACGGCGCATGTGCCGGCCGTGAACGTATCCCAGTGCGCATGCTCCTAATCATGTCGCAAATAGTCAATGCTTTCGACGTGAACGTAATTTACGCAAAACCCCATTCGCGAACGACTTACGCCAAATTTTCAAAATTCGACGCGGGAACGACGTCCATACTTAACATTGGCTATGCCTCATATAGCAGGAGTAACGTTACACCGGAAAAAGCCTTACGCAAACGACGTAAAAAAATCCGCCGGGCGCACGTACGTTTCTGAATCGGCGTATCCAGCTAATTTGCATATTCTTTGCTGAAATCGACGGCAGCGCCACCTAGCGGCCAGCGTAAATATGCACCCTAAGATACAACGACGTAAGAGACTTACGCCAGTCGGATCTTAGCCTAATTTCGGCGTATCTTGCTTTCTGAATACAGAAAGAGTATACGCCGGCGTAGCTTTGCATTTACGCGCCGTATCAATAGATACGCCGGCATAAATTCTTGCTGAATCTAGCCCAGTGGTTTTTTTTTTCAAAATTGTCACTCTTTTTTTGTTTATAGCGCAAAAAATCAAAACCGCAGAGTTGATCAAATACCACCAAAATAAATCTCTTTTGAGGGAAAAAAAGACGTCAATTTTGTTTGGGTACAACGTCACACGACGTGCAATTGTCAGTTAAAGCGACGCAGTGCCGTATCACAAAAAATGGCCTGGTCATTGGGCAGCCAAATCTTCCAGGGGTGAAGTGGTTAAAGTTTCATTTTCTAAGCTGTGTGGAAAATAACGAAAGATAGAAGGTAATTGGTTACCAGATCTGGTTGCTGGTTGAGATAGAACTCGTCTGACATTTTAAAACACAGAAAACAAATTCTCCTGCGCACGAGAGGATAATCCAAGAGTCAATTGCCCATAGGGATGATACCAACAACGGTGCCACTGGCCTTGCTGCCCTTCATGGATGGGGATATCCTAGTGGCAAACAGGGGTAGACCATGGATTACTACTGACTCGGCTAACAGAAGTAGCCAGAGCTGCGGAAAACCGATCACAAATAGTGAAACTGGGGCCTTTCACTTCTGAAAAACGTACGGTATCATGTGGAGTCCCTCAGGGATCCCCTTTGTCGCCGGTTCTGTTCAATATTTATCTCCGCCCTCTTTTTGAAATCATCAGTAACCAGAAGTTACTTTATCACTCTCAAGCCATACACACTATCAGTTTTCCTTCTGGTTTTCTCTTCAGGTTTACCAAAACCATGTAGTACAAGGACCTGCCTGATTGCATTCAAATTGAAACACTTAAGGTTTGACCTCATATTAGATGGTTTTGGTAAACCTGAAGAGAAAACCATCAGGAAAACTGATAGTGTGTATGGGGCTTTACACAGATGATACACAACTGTATTTTTGCATTTGCAACAAAAAGGATCATTCTCTCGGACTAGAGAAATGCCTTACTTTCATAGAAAACTGGATGACAAAGAGTTATCTTAAACTCAACGGTTCGAAAACCGAACTTCTCCTGTTTCACGCCAACCGGAAAAATCATCCTGCAACAACATGGACGTTCCCGCCCATTCTGGGTAAAACCATCACCCCTAGCACCAAAGTCAAAAGTCTCAAAGAGTCATTTTTGACACCAACATGACAATGGATGCACAAATAGGGTCTGTAGTCAGCGGATCGCACCATCTGCTGCGCCTACTACGCAGACTCACTCCCTTTATCCCGAAAGAGGACATTGCAGTCGTGGTGGGAACAATTATCAATTCCAGACTTGACTATGCAAATGCCCTCTATCTCGAACTCCCCAAAAAAACAAATCACTCGTCTGCAAGTCGTTCAAAATACGGCCGCCCGATTAGTGATCGGCAAAAAACCATGGGAATCAATCTCACCTTCACCAAGATCCCTTCATTGGTTGCCAGTAAAAGACAGGATCACTTTCAAGGCTAATACATACCGTATTTATCGGCGTATACCGCGCACTATTTTGCCCTGAAAATCAGGGCAAAATTGTGGGTGCGCGATATACGCCGATACCCGCTTTCCCGCCACGAGTTTGAATACTGCGCCGGCATATACCGAGCGCAGAACACTCGTGAATCTTCGGGCAGTCTCGGCGCCTCTCGCACTGACGTCCTGAGCATACAGGACGTCAGCGCGACAGTTGCCGAGCCTGCCCGAAGATTCACGAGTGTACTGCGCTCGGTATATGCCGGCGCAGTATTCAAACTCGTGGCGGGAAACGAGCGGGGAGGACGTGAGGATGCCGCGAGGACGCCGCAGAAGGACGCCGGACCCGCCGAAGAGGACCCCCGACCCGCCAAAGAGGACCCCCGACCCGCCGAGGAGGACACCGAACCGCCGAAGAGGACACCGGCGCGCCAAAGAGGACACCCGACCCGCCGAAGACGGACGCCCGACCCGCCGAGGAGGACACCCGAAGCCGCAGAAGGACGCCGGACCCGACAAGGCCGCCGATGGACGCCGCACAAGACACCAAAACTGTAAGTACAAAAAAACTTTTTTTCCACAGGATTGGGGGCCACTTTAGGGGAGCGCGTTCTACCGCGATAAATACGGTAAGTGTATTCAAGGAAACGCCCCCCAATATCTATGCGAAAAAATAAAAGCTCACAACACCAATCGTATTCTGCGATCCACCAATCAAAACCTTGTCCAGATACCCAAAGCCAGATACAAGTCCAAAGGAGATCGAAGGTTTGCAGTCCAGGGACCTCGCCTGTGGAATGCTCTACGAACCACCATTCGATTGGAGTCGGACCACTTGGCCTTCAGAAAGATTAAAACCCATCTCTTCTGAGGTCAAGGGGTTCCTTACCCATGAAATGGATACAGCGCCCAGAGGCGATTCAGTTCGCATGTGTTGCGCTATATAAGTTTTTCACGCACTCACTCAGGGGAAAAGAAAACAAAGGCGCACCAGCCTAGTGTATTACCGTTAATTTCTTTTATAGAATTAAAATATATATACAGGGCCTACTGACAAGTGTAGTAACAAGAATCGCTGTAAAGCTTAAAGCGGGAGTTCACCCATAAAACAGTTTTTCCCCTTAGATGGATGCTCATTTTGTGTAGGGGAATCGGCTAGTTGTTTT